>NC_142762.1:39074953-39374953 GCF_054948205.1 Urtica dioica subsp. dioica
TGATCTATATAAAATTTCTCATCTTTATAAAAAAAATATAGGGAGCTCTTAGAAGCATGATAGGTTGACATCTAACAAGGGGGGTCAGAGATGAAATAGCTATGTCTCCCGTTCCGTGATATAAGGAATTTCTCCTCTTTTTCATCCTAAAACAACAATGCGTTAAATCTGCAGAGTCTAAGTAGATTGAAGAAGAATCTCTAGAAGAATATATATATATATTTTTTTTTTGATAAAATCTCTAGAAGAAGATTTGGAATATAAACATATACGGGAAAGTGAAGATATGTTTCTTTGGAAGGTTTCTACAAGTGTCTTCTCTTTGGGGTCATTGTTGGTAAGAAGATGAATTTCGGATGGTATGCTTGATAGAATTTGTGGTTAGGAAGAGGATAAAATGGCACACTTATTTTTAAGATGTGACATTCGAGGGAGATTTTGGTTTATCGGGGATTTCAGACTTGTTTAAAATTGGGAGATCACGATGGCATAAACTATAGAGTTTGTGCTACCCAAATTAAGTATTTAAGTTTGTGCGCAATAGTTTTATTTTGGATGTCATTGAGCAATGTTAATCACACTTAAAAAAATTAGTTTTTTACACATATTTTTCATAAAAAATTATCATAAAATCTGATTATATGATAAATTTATTAAAAAAAATCCAATATTTTGACAAATTCGATAATATTTGTGTCAAAAATACATTTTTTAGGGGTAAAAAAGCATTCAAAATGGTAATATTCATTTCCATTTTCCTATTACAAAATATTTTATTGGGATTCCAATTACAATAGTACCACAATATATGGAGGTCCTTTACAAATACAACAATCCTATTTGCCCCATTATGTAAAAGGCAAACAATGTTTAAAAAAAATAAATGTAGGGAAGGCATTTTATATTGAGAAAATATATGGTAGCTCTATGTCTTGTCCATTAAGTTTAATAACACATTGAAATTATCCTATTTCATTATTGTTTTCAATTTATCTAATGTCCAGTCTCCAAAGTTTAAAGAAAATTTACTAATAGCGACCGTTTTTCATAAAAGTAAAACAAGTGGTTAAGACTTAGACACATTCAAAGTGGATCTTACAACACCTTATCTCACAAAGACAAATCTAAACATAACTGCCAACAACTTGGAGCTATATATTTGAAATGGATCACGAACATTTTACTTAATTAATTTCACGTCGCGTTACTATGACTAATTTATATATTTATATATACATATATATATATATATATATATATATATATATATATATATAACAGATTGAATAATTCAAAGATAGGATATTGCGATTACTTTAATGTTACACTTTTTTTTCGGGCCGGCTAGGTATCTAGCCCAAATTGACCACCACTATTAAAATTCTAGCCCAACTATCATAAAATTTAAGTGACTAGCCCAATTCACAACCAAACATTATAATATTCCAATACTACCCTTGATTCAAATTCCAATACACCGCCAAACACAAATCGATACCCTCATTCGAAACTCAAACTCTCAGCCAAACAGACTTTCTTTTCCCCTCATTCGCGCGAACACTGAACCTTCAATCCCTCGGGCGATTTCGAATCCGTCGATCTCTCCACTTCCGAGCCGACGAAGAAAAAATGGTGAGTAACTCAACCTTCAATCTCTACATTTCCAGCGCCGACGAAGTAAATAGATTAGTAAATATTATTGTCAGTTCGTCGCCAAATCTGAGCATATCTGAAACCCTAGACGTCATTTTGGATCAATTTTGTGTTAGATTAACCATAAAAATTGTTAATCTGATTTACTATTTGATTTACGGTCTTATTTACCATCTGATTTACTGTCCTTTATTAACTATGATCAATTTTGTTTTAGATTAACCGTAAAAATTGTTAATATGATTTACTATTTGATTTACGGTCTTATTTACCATCTGATTTACTGTTAATTGAAAATGTTAAACCAATTACTGTCTGATTGAGTGATTTACTGTCTAATTTACCATCTGATTTACTGTCCTTTATTAACTATGATTAAGCAATGCTTAATATGATTTAGTACCTGATATTACTATGATTTACTAATGGTTAATATAATTTACTGAATGATTTACTATCAATGGTGTTTAACATTTCCTGTAGGGATGGGAATACGTGTTGGATAACAAATGGTGGGATCCAAGCAAAAAAATAGTCAACCATACAAAGTTGGAAGATACCAGTCATATCTTCCAAGCACTAAGCGAAGAACAACTAGAGATGTTCGGAGATAGTATCTTCGGTCAATTATTGCTTGTTCGTCAAATACCCAATGACAATAAAACGCACTCTACTTATCCGTCAAGGATAGTGCACCAGTTGATACTTCGACAATGCATCAACACCGACTACACCGTTAGGAAGGGTGATAATAAGGTGACTTTATAAACAACATCTGTGATTTAGTATATGCTTTTACTATGATTTACCTAATGGTTAATATAATTTACTGAATGATTTACTATCTGTGAATGATTTACTTAATGGCAAGGTGACTCCGCATGAAGCTTGGTTCAAGATCAACAACCATGTTGTCAAATTCGGTTTGTCGGAATTCGCTCTTATGACGGGACTGAATTGTCGAGAATTCACTCCGGATGAGCTCGAAGAACACAACCGTGCAAGAGATTATACTCCGAAATCTATGTTTGCTAACAAATTTTTCAAGAAGATGAAAAAAGTGTCTACCCTTGAAGTGGTAGCCGCATTTTTAGGAGCCAGGGACGCAACGAACAATGAGAAGGTAATGTTGGCCAAATTGGTGTTTTTGGAGACAATCTTGCTGCCAAAACAAGAAAGGAGTAGCATCAACACTCGACACCTTGATATAGCCGACAACTCCGAAACATTTGACAACTATCCATGGGGGAGAGTGAGCTACGAGAAGCTTATAGAGTCGATCACAAATTGTGGTGATTCACTTCAAAAAATCACCACAGGATATGGTGTGCACGGATTCTCGCATGCTTTAGTTGCATGGGCGTATGAAATCCTTCCATCTCTTGCCGAAAATCAATATGGAATCTGTCGTAATCCAAACGCAACTCCGCGTATCCTTCGCTGGCAGTTTTTGTATCAGGGCAGATTCAACTCCAAAGGGCTTGTGGAGAATGTATTTGAAAACAGCAAGGTAAATAATATTTACCGTGACAGTTAATATTATTAACTATTATAAAATACATATATGACAAACGTGTTTTGTTTTTTAATCTGGTTGATTACAGGTTGTTGTTAAAGATATTGTTCTAAGCGAAATGGAAAAGAAGGCACAATACATGGCGCCGTTTATTTCTCAAGATGCTAATGTTGAGGATGTACCTTCTTCAAGCACACACAAGGACTCTCCAAACAATAGTGCAAGAACAAGGGTACCGCCAACCTTTCCACAAACGGAAAACAGGGACAATGTTGCATTTATGACAATGTTGAACAAGGTATGTATTTTAATAGTTAATCAAATTTACCTCTAAGAAAATTTTAGTGAGTTAATCATATTTAGATGATCATGTTAATTTTGAAATCGTTGAACAAGGTTGCAAAATTGGAAAAGGGCCAATCAAAGTTGAAGAGGCAACTCAAGAAAGGCCAAAATCAATTTGAGGTTCAATTTGCTCAGATTAAAAAACAACTTGATGAAATACTAAAAGTTGTGTCGTCAAGCAAGAGCAAGGATGCAAGCGACCAATCTTTGGGAGACATCAACGCGGATCATGAATTCTCAGCTCATGTCGAAGCTGCGCATACCGAAAACATAACGGTTCTCATAAATATTTACTGTATATAATAAAAACTGTGAAGGTTAATACAATTTACTGTGCAGGTTAATCTTATTTACTGAAAATGTTTGTTCAATTAACACAGGAAAACGTGGTCGATGGTAACGCATGGACATTTCAAGAACCAATTCAAGAAGTTGTGGAGAAAGAGAGCACGTTTGGGGAAGCAACAACCAACTTGCCCTCGAACATTGTCGAGATCACCGTTGCTAAAGTCATAGACTCCCAAACTGAAAAGGTGCATTGGAAATAATCTAATTTACTGTTCCAGTTAATATGATTAACTGTTGGAATTTTTTTGTTTAATATATACAGGAAAATGAGAACGAAAGCAACGAAGGGATGATTTCCATTCCAATTGTGGTGGCTGTTGAAAAGGAGAGCACAGGTGGGTCACCATCGATAGGTTGTGATAAAAACATGGCGGGGATCATCATTGACGAAGTGGCAGTGATCCAGACCGTAGAGGTAACCGTATTTATTAAGTTAATCTGATTTACTCTAAAGGTAAATATTATTTACCATGTCATATTTGTTTAATTACCTTTGGGTGATAACTTTGATAAACAGGAAATTGATGGCGATACCAACAAAGGGACATGTGTGAACGAAATATCAGAGATTGAGAAGAAAAGCACCAATAATATGGAGATTCGATCAAAGAGGAAGAATGATGATGAACAAGTAAATATCAAATTAAGATCAGATTTGCAAAGCTACACATATTTATGCAATCAATTTGTTTTTGCAGCAAGAAAATGCAATGGAACCCGAGGACAAACAGGAGCAGCCAAGAAGAGCAAGTAAACGAACTAAAGGGAAAGCAATAGCTACAAACTGTGAACAACAAGAACAGAATGCTGCAGGAATACTGGAGAAGAAGAGGGAGCGTAAACCAAGCAGCAAAACTACAACGCCATATACAACAGCTTTCGGGTCCGCGGCAGAGAAACCGAAGAAAAAAGACAAAGACGAGGAGCAAATAGTGGATGATGATGCAGATTATCCGTCGTTTAACCTCCATTTATCCCAAGTGTTTCGGAAGGATGGAAAATGATCGAGTATATCGATCATTATACAAAACATTATAAAGTCTTTTGCTTGTGTTTGATTATCAAGATATCAATTCACTTAGACAGTTAATGCTATTAGCCATTGAGCTCTTTTGTTTAACAATTGTACATGGTTTTGTACCAAGTTTCATGTAAGTAAATAATATTAACCCTGATAGTTAATTGTATTAACCATTTCCAAAAATTAACAAACTTTACTATAATGGTTCGATAGTCTTATACAGTAAATGCTATTAGCCATTGAGCTCTTTTGTTTAACAATTGTACATGGTTTTGTACCAAGTTTCATGTAAGTAAATAATATTAACCCTGATAGTTAATTGTATTAACCATTTCCAAAAATTAACAAACCATTGTACAACTGAATGAATCCATAAAGCTCTACAATATAATATGGAAAATATCAAATGATTAAGAAATTCCATATCAACAAGTTCAAAAATCAACTTAATTGGACATCAATGTAGATAATTTGTGTACTAAAATTTAGTCCATTAGACACGTTCGCTTGTTGTGGCCATTTCGTCCACATTTTCCGCAGTGTAGCTTTTTCAAATTCTCCGAAGCTGATTTGTATCTTGCCTTCTTCGGCCTCCCAGCCTTTGCCCTACTATTCGGAGCTTTAATTGAGTCTTTATGATCTTGGGGGACATTCCATCGCGACCTATCTTCGATTGGGTACAAGCTTCCAGCATAAGTCGCTGCAAAATATTCTCTGGTATAATAAGGGGATACAAAAGACAGAGGATTCAATTTTTTCTTCCACATAGCAGCTATAGCATGAGAACAAGGGAACTCGTCCAATTGCCAATAGTAACACGTGCATGTTCTATTAGCTAAATTTACAGTTTCGTTTACTCCGTTATCAACCACTTCGAGATCATGCATGTTTATGGGTATGACCTGCAAGTAATAAATATAATAATTAACAAACAAAGGAAAGTAATTAATATCAGCTTGTATAGAAAATGACAGATATTCTGTTAGTAAATATTATTTCCGTAGTAGTAAATAATATTTACTATAAATATTTGTGACTGATCTTACAAAAGCAAAGGTACTGCAAAGGTACGCTAGTAATAAACTCACCGACATACAGCGAGCATTGTCCTCATTTGTCAACAAAATCTCAAAAGCTTTAGGAGTAAGAGATGTCGTCATAGAATTCCCAAAATCAGTGCGCTCAAAAAACCATTTCTGGAGTATATTTCTAAGCTCAATAATCAATTCTGAAACAGGCCAACCCCTTGCTTCTTTCAATCTAGAATTCATCGATTCTGAGATATTGGTTGTCATCAAATCGTAGCGCCGTCCATGGAAGAGCGAACGAGACCATTTCTTTGGATCCGCATCCTCTAAATATTTCTTGATGCGAGGATCAATTTTGTTCAAGAGACTCAAATATTTCTCATACTCGGACACCGTATACGCCTTTGCACACCTTATGAAAAAGGGTTCAATTGCACCATGATGAAAATTAACCTTTAAGTTGCTCAATAGGTGTTGCATACACGCTGCGATTTTTGCTTCAGGAAATACACTAGAAACAGCCTTCGCAATCGATTTATGCCTATCCGAAATGACGACCATCGACTCACGCACGCCTATGGCCTCTTTCAACTTGAGAAAGAACCACTCCCACGACAAGTCATTTTCTGAATCAACTATGGCATATCCTATCGGAAATATATGGTTATTCCCATCCATTACCGAAGCAATAAGCAAACTGCCGCCATACTTCGTTTTTAGATGGGTTCCGTCAACCGAGATTACAGGTCGACAATATTTCCAACCCGAGATTGATGCTCCAAATGCTATGAAAAAATACATGAATTCTCCAATCGAATTGACATAATAATCTGTAAATGTACCTAACAAACCAAGAGTAAATCTATTAGTTAATCTGATTAACTATTGTGTCAATATTATTTACTGTACAACCACGAGATACATATTGATATAGATGAAGAAGCTACCTGGATTCTTGGACTTCATCATATCTCCAATGTAAGGAAGCAAAGAATAAGCCTCCTTCGGGCAGCCTTTTATCTCCTTAAGGGCCATATGACGGGATTTCCATGCCTTGTAATAGGAAATATCGACTTGTAAGTCCGCCCTTGCTGTTGAAATGATGTCTTTTGGAGTAATGTGATCAGCACATACTTTCTCTAAATTACTTTTTAAGCAATGGCTAATCAGAGATGATGATGCTTGTCGGTGATCATTAGACACTATATTCAATCGTGTGCACGTTCGAATATTTACGTACGGTCCAAAAGCCCATATCTTTAGACGAGACAGCGTTCATCATCCACTTGCAAGAACTAACAGAGCAAATCAGATTGTAGCGAGTCGTAGATGACCTAGCAACTTTAAACTCAAAGTTGTTTGAAATAGCCAATAATTGCATGACTTTGATCATGTGTTCTTTCTTCATGAAAATTGAACCCTCGCCAAAGACTAATGATGATGTAAATTTATCAAAATTTACATCATCAACGATAGTCAGAGCTTTGGAAAAGCCAGCTACAATAAAGAATACGTTAATCAGTGAAAATTTACTATAATGGTTCGATAGTAAATAATATTTACCAATCGCCCTTCGATGGTAAATAATATTTACCAGATGAAAAAACCAACGTACCTGTCTCAGATTTGGCCAATTCCATGCTTCAAATATAGACACACAGAATATATATTCCAACGAAGTCGATTCTGAACAATATAAGAACAATATATGAAAATCTCAGTTCGATGATCCTAAATATGTATTCCAACGACGCCATTTCAATGATCCTGGTTGTATAATCATGGAATCCATTAAAAAAAAGCTAATTCAAACCTGTAGAAGAAATAGGAAACACAAATCCAAGGAAGAAACTAGAAATCGCTGCCGTGAGATGCAAATCGCCTATTCTCTTCTTGTGCCGTGCTTTGGAAGAAAAAAATTGCCGTGATCGGAGAACGAAATGAGGAAGAGAGCACTTAAAACAGTTTAAAACAGTTTAAATGAAGGGTAATTTTGGCAGAATGAAAAATATGGGCTATTGCCCTAAATAAATAGATAGTTGGGCTATAATTTAAAAGCCACCTCTATAAGGAGGCTAATTGTTTACAAATCTCCTTTTTTTTCCCTAGAAACCTAATGTTACATTTATTATTATTATTATTATTATTATTATTATCTTTATTATCTGATAATAAAAAATTTAAAAGCAATGCCATAAGCCTTACAAAAACCTCTTATTGCGTTTTAGCCAACATTTGGTTAATTATTAGTAAATAGCCAATATATCTACGTGGCAGTATAATAACTGCATTTCTTTTACTAATTTTCCCTTGTTAATTATTTGGCTTCATTATATATTAGGCAGTTTTTTTAAATTTTTTTAAAAATAAACCGATTGGACGTGTGTTGGTTTTGTGTATATCGGCATTAATGGTAATGACGCTCTATTCTTAAATATCGGATTAAACTGAATAGGGAATCAGTTATTGTAATTCCCTGAAATTCTGGACGTGGGTTGTGAAATATTTAGCGGGAAGTTTCAGTATTCTAGTTTCTATATTTGTGGCAGAATAGAATATTCACAGTATCTCAATATATTTAGCATTTACAGTCTTTATTCTGATTCTTAATGGGCGAAAATATTGCTTTCATTTGGCCGCCAAAGTTATTTTAAATTTTTGTATACAATGATGCTTAAAAACTGACCATAGAACGTCCAGTTTTTTTTGTATTATCAATATTTGACGATAAAGCATGGAGGAGAGTTCTTCGTTTTCGCTCATGCAGTCTGGTTAGCATGTTTTCATGAAGCTCTCTTCTTTAACTCGCGTAACAGTACTTTTATGCTGAATATATTTTTCTTATTTTCAGTTAATTTATTTGAGCAACAATGCCATCAATCAAAGACCGAGATGTTGGCTAATTGTAGTGAAGAATTGACGGCTCCAGAAATAGTTATGTATGATGAACCTGATTTGAAGAATTTTCCAATGAATTTCGAAATAAATGTTAATAATGTTTTTAGACGCAAAGATGTTCTCCAAACGGCTATTGGAATGTCTGTTGTTCGCAATAATTTTGAATTCAAGGTGTTCAGATCAAGTAGAACTCGATATTGTATTGGATGTGCGAATGTTCAGTGTTCTTGGAAGATGAATGCGTCGGTGTGCAAGAAATCTGGATTGTGGGTTATCAGGTCATATGTTAAAGAACATACGTGCTATGGACAGTCAATTATACACAAGAATAAACATGCTTCGTCTGTTCTTATTAGCAAATGTGTCAAAGATGATTTTAGGGGTCCATTGGCAAATCAAATTACGCCATCTGGTGTTGCTGAAATAATGAGGTCCAGATTTCATGTGGAGGTTTCATATTATAGAGCATGGAAGGGACGTAAAGAGTCCTTGAGGGATCTTCGCGGTGATTTTGAAGAGTCATACAGTCATTTACCACTTGTTGGAGAAATGATCAGAGAGAAAAACTCATGTATCAACTTTTTAGCTCTTGTTAATTAATTTGGGATGTTATTTAGGTCGGCATGATTTGTTAATGTGTTACCAATTTACAGTACATTAACCAGATTGTGTTAATGATGCATACTCGTGATGTTTTATTACTGTTATTAATGTGTCAAATTTATTTTTTCAGGCTCATATACTGTGACTGAGACAGAATCTGATGGTACTTTTAAGTCTTTTTTCCTTGCATTTGGTGCTTCGGTTCATGGGTTTCAATATTGTCGTCCCGTAATATCGGTTGATGGCACTTTTTTGAAAGGAAAATCTCATGGTACCTTACTATTGGCTACGGCTCAAGATGGTGACAATCATTTATTTCTGTTAGCTTTTAGTATTGTGAATTCTGAAAATGACAAATCTTGGTCTTGGTTTTTTAATCATATTAGAGTTGTGTATGGTGTTAGAAAAGAGATGGTGTTTGTATCGGATAGGCACAAGTCAATTCAGAAGGCGGTTAACACGGTGTTTCCGGAAGCCAATTTTTCTATAAGCATGCAGCATCTTTGGGGTAATGTGAAGGCAAATTTTGGTAAAACTTATATCCAGCCTCTTTTTTATAGATGTGCTAAAGCTTATTCTGTAAGAGAGTTTGAATATTGGCTCAATATACTCTCTAACAACAAAATAAAAATAAAAAAGTATCTTCTCAAAGCTAATCCAGAGTTGTGGGCTCGGAGCAAATTCCCTGGAAAGAGGTTTAATGTCATGACCACGAACATTTCTGAGTGTTTGAATGCTGTTTTAAGAGAAGCTAGAGGTTGGCCGGTAGCATGCCTTGTCTTGAGTTATAGAAGTTTAATCCAAAATTGGATTAACAAGAAGAGAGAGTTAATTCCAAAGATGCAATCGGGTCTGACTGGAGAAGGTTTTAGGATGCTTTATGAATCGCTTGAAGCTGCCAGATCTATGAATGTAAGTATAGTCACATTTCTGTTTGCTGTTAATTACATGTTTATTAACAACAAATTTACATAACATTTCAGGTTAATGCCATTAACGACAATGAGTTTGAAGTAGTTGATGGTGCTATTCGTCGTGTTGTTGATGTACATCTGAAGACCTGCACATGTTGTTATTGGCAACTATAATATTTTCCATGTTCCCATGCGTGTGCGGCTTTATATCGTAAAAATTTACGCCCCATTGATTTTATCCCATGTTATTATATACTCAAGAATATTTCGCTGCGACGTATGAGAAAAATGTCTTTCCAATTTCTCATGAAGGTGACTGGGATCTTCCTGTTGAGGCTTCTGTTATTAAGCCTCATATTCAAAAACGTCAAGCTAGGCATCCCAAGAGAAAAGGTATCGATCGAAGCATGAAAGACTTCACCCGTACAATCATCGATGTGGCAAATGTGGACAGATTGGTCATAACAAAAGGGGTTGCCAAATTTAGCTTTGTTTGTAGTATTTGCTTTGGATTATGTTTTTATTTGAATGTTGTGCAAGCATTTAGACATAGCTAGATGTTTTACCCAAGACTTGATTATGTTGTTATTTGAATGTTGTATTTGTTTTGGATTAAGTATTTTATGGATGGTTTTTATAAAAATATTCAATTCAGTAATTGATTTTATTGTTCAATTAAAATTAGTTATTCCAAAATTATCCATCTGTTTTATTTAGATCTGGATTACATGTTATTTTTCAGAAACATTATCATCTTGACGTAAATTGCTTATCAATTAACGTATTGACTGTGTAAATTGATAAACAAGTTTTCAGAATAGGGTTTTTGGTTTGTCTGTAAATTGATAATGATACTTTGTAATTTTTCAATTAACTATTTTTGTTTGCTTATCAATTAACGTATTGACTGTGTAAATTGATAATGATACTGTGTAAATTTTTCAGTACCGATTTTAATTTGATTCTAAATTGAGGATAGGCTTGTAAATTGGTTAAAAAAATAAATTGTAGATATTACTATTAACATCATCATCAACAATGTAAACAGACAATTTACAATATTTACATATCATTTTACTTTAACATTTCAAATGAGAAACTTGAAATGAATTATCATATGGGAACTGGCATTAAACATAAACAGAAAAGCTAGTCATTAACCATTAGCAGTAACAAGTTTTCAAAAAGTGGTGAAGCGATCAAAATACATTCCCAAAATACTGTAACTACTAGAGTTTAAGATAGTTAAACAGTAAATAAGCTAAATTCCCAAGTCAAAAGATGGTTGACTTGGTGGATCGTCTATGGTATTATCGGCGATGGGATCATCATTGTCTTCCACAGGATGTTTGTCTTCGTTCCGCTTCTTTTTGGCTTCATTGACGTATGGAGATGTTGTAAAGACTGATTTCCTACATGTTCGTTTTGGTCTTGTAGGCACTTGCTGTGGTAAATGGACCTTTGGTGAAGACTTTTTTGGTTATGGCTGAGCAATGACTTCCTGTGAAATAACATTATGTACCATCGATATAATCATCATCAGAAAACAATTGACTGCTTATTTATTTACCTCTGATTTTCCTTTTACATCACTGCATTGGGGAATGGCATGCACTAATTTTGGCTGTTTGGGGATTGATTGGCTAGGCAGTGCATTATTCATCGTAGGCCTTCGCACTGGTTGGCCGTTTTTCCCCAAGCGTTTGTAGACGCGACCAGGTACATCTTTAGGTTCAGGATCCATTTCTTGAACAACTTGTGGACGTTGTTCAAATTTGTAGTTGTTAGGTAAGCTACTCAACACATCATTTACGGTAAAAACCCAATCAGCTTGCAACATCCGCATGTCGTCCTGTGACAAATTATTGTCAGCTTACAAGTTATTAATGTTTAATTTCATTTACATATACTTACTAGACTGTAATGAGCTGCCTTTTCTCCTAGCAGTGGTGAAATATCATGAGGAGAATATATGTGAGAAACAGGCAAATAATACCTATTGTTAGTAAACTTTTTGTATTGTACCATAGAAATTGTCTCCGAGGCAGTTGTCTCCACATTTACTGTCTTTTTTCTCAGCATCTGCATATAAGAATACAAATTGATCAATGTTAAGTTGTTACTTTAATTTGCAGTTAATTAAATTTACCATGTTTGTTAAGGTTACTTGGGTGGGATGTGACCTTGCCACCTTCTTGTCGATCTTAACCTGTAAATGGATCCTGATGTAACAACATTCTAAATATGTATTAATTCATTTCTATTTCAATACCTCATTCACTTTTGGGACTTGGACATGAGTTGTCACTTTAACTGGACGAGTTGTATCTTCAAATTGTGTAGCATCAGGAATTGGGGTTCTTTCCTATAATTCATGTGTGCCAAATTAATTACCAATTAACAGACTGATATTAGTATTTTTAAGCGGATAAGTCTTAGATGGATGTTTTCATTTGAGTGATCTTGTGCTTTGGTTTGACCTGTTGATGTTGAACCTTCATATACCTGTAAATTGGGCGTTGGGTGATTATCTATTTTCAATTTATTAACAAACTTACCTTCTTTTGTTGATCTGCATTTGATGTTGCTTTGTCATAATCTTTTTGGATGTATGCCTGAAATAACTCCATTAACGTGTCGTATTTGCTATGAGCCTCATCCACGCGTTGCTTTAGGAATTCTATTGTTATGAGCGCTTGTTCTAATTTCAGGTGCATTTCCTCTTGTGAGTGGCTAGGCATTTCAGTTTGAGAGTGTGTTAAACTGCTGGCAATGCCTTTGCCCTTGTCAACAGGATTGTTGATTGGCTCTGGACTGGGAGCGTTTACGCGCTCTATGTATCCTTCTTATATTTCTTCCTCCGTAGCGTTTATTGGCACAATACGAACCTAGTACATTAAACAGTTATTTACAACAATGCTCTCACATATATTACACATAATTCAAGATAGTTATTTACCTGGTCGTTGTTGAATATATTATGCTGGAGTTCCTCGTAATCTGGGCTGAAGTTGAAATTCCATTTAAGTATTCGGGGTATGCATAACCCGGTTGTTTTTTATGTGTATCCATGGTACTCGAAATCTGGGATGACTTCATACGCCCATGCTATTAACGGATGTAGGAACCCATCGATGTTGAAACCAGTTCTTTCGGCAGCGTAGTTCCTTGATCTTTTTAAGGATTTGCATAAGGCATTGAATCTTAGTGTACCCCATGGATAAGTTTTGAACATGTCGGAATCGATGGCCATTTTTAAATGGTCATCTGGAATTTTTGCTTGCCGTTCGCGAGGCAGAATCATTGTTTCCAAGATTGCCAAATTGATGAGTGCCACTTTTTCTTTGTCGTTTTCACCAAATTTGCTCTGTAGAAGCCCAAGCAGGTATGGTGCTCGCTGAGTTCCGACCACCTTGAAATATTCATCCTTTAAATGATTGTCTGAAGGTAGCTGATTTTGAATACGTGGTACACGATCACAGTTCAACCCTGTAAATTAATAGCATCGAATATGTTAATTAATGTGGCTACAAAGACTAATTATTATGATTAACAATCTTAGAAATAAAATTGAAACAAACCTGAAATTATTTCAAAGTTGTAGATATTGAATACCAATATATTACCCCCGATGTTAAAATGGAGTTCTTCGTTGTTCCCGGATTCCACCTGACTTAGCACTAGTAAATGGGCTAATTTTTTTGGGTACACTTCTCCTTTCAGATGTTGAAGATGAGAAAATGACCCTTGATTGAAAAGCTCCATTTGTTGTTCAGTATTGAGTAGTGACATCAGGTTTTTAATGACATTGAATGATGAATGCACTATTATGCGCTGTTTCAAGTCCCAATTTTCTTGTTTAACAATCAGTTCACCGATCTACAATGCAATTTATACTTGTTAGTTATCAAATAGTGTCATATTAACAGCAGAAGCTCTAACTTATTAGACCTCTGGGCACTATTATCAGATAATGTTCTTGAATAATTATCAACATATTTTTTGTTATACTATACATTTAAATTCGCCTATTTACATACTCTGTAACATTTCCATTTACATACCTTTATTAACATCTTCTACATATCCCTATCCACCTATTTACATACTCTGTATCATTCCATTTACAACATTTACTAACATCATTATCACCTATCTACAATGCAATTTATTCTTGTTAGTTATTGAGTAGTGTCATATTAACAGCAGTAGCTCTAACTTATTATAACTCTAGGCACTATTATCAGATAATGTTATTGAATAATTATCAACATATTTACTGTTATAGTATACATTTAATATCACCTATTTACATACTCTGTATCATTTCTATTACATACCTTTATTAACATATTTCACATATCCCTATTTACATCTACTTATTTAGACCTATTTACATATACATGTGGCCTAACTTATTTACAGTCTATTTACAATTACGACAACGTTTATCTCTGGATTGTATTAACACATGTTGACTTCTCTTATTAACAGCATGTTTACTAGTACATATTACATGCATTTACTCGCTTAACAGTCTTTCGTCTAAAAACCAACAGATGTAATTTACATTGAATGAACACATGTAAACATTATATCATTTATTTACACAATTAGCTTACTAGTGTAAAGACATACAACCTTGTAAATAACCACACATTAAACATACCTTCGGGTCCTTTATTTTACGATGAGAAGACTTGATTTCTTTTTCTTCGTTGTCATCCGCGTTTTGCTTCTTATTTACTGGAGATTTCCTTCCCATTTTCTTAAATCTGTTATCACTCATGATTAAACATTATGTCAGTAAACATAAAAGTTGTGTCTGGAAATCACACTTCTTTCATCGCATTTTTTCCCCTAAAATTTTATTAACAGATTTGCAAAAAAAAAAACCATAAACACAGTAACATTTACTCAATATTTTCGGGAAATCGACAGAATAGAGAACATGCGAATCTAATTAACAATACACTTCGTTGGATTAAGATTCACAACTCGATTTTTTTCATACCGACTGTAAATCAATGTCAGACAAGTGTTGAAGACGAAATATGGAAAAATCAAATTTTTTAAACTCTCTGGATATTACCTTCGTCAACTTCGGTTTGATGTTTTATCCGTCTTCTATGTTAATGAGCCTGAAATTATCAGTCGCACAAAAGAAGAGAATTTGTCGCCGATGAAACCAGAGCCCCCTTTTTTTGGGTTTTCAATATTGGGGATTTCGTGTTTGAACTTTGTGTTTGAAAGAGAGAGAAGATTGCGTGTATATTTGGTATTAATTGCAGAGCTTAATGATGACCCTCGAAATACGCGGCAGTTATTATCCAAAGATTTGCTTTAATTGAAGTTATTTTCGCTAGGGGAACGGGCAGGAACAGTTGCGAGGATATATTGGTATTTTTATATATGTAAATAAATCCGCCTGGCTATTAACACAAAATTAACCAAATGTTGGCTAAATCCAAAACTGTATAGTTTAGGAGGCTATTTAGCTATATAACCCTTTTTTTAATGTCTCTATCCACATACGCATACAGACACAAACCTATAGTGTATACTCAGAGCGCGCACACACACAGATCCAGATTGTTTGCTCTAAATGCGTAGAGATTTACAATGGACTAATGTAGGCCTTTGGAAATGATACAGATCTGGAGAAAGAACTTGAGTTGCTATAAAATAACACACAAAACAAACAGACACAATATTTTTGTAATCAAAGAAACACATGAATTTTTTTTAGCGGGTCAAAATGTGAACCTCGTGCTTTCAAGGTGTCGTTGTTCGATGGTCTGGGGTCGCCAACTAGCAGGGCTCCCTTGGAAGTTACCATCTGTAAGACGAATTTTTTAAGCTGAACTCATTGTATGAGGTCCTCAATTTATCTTCTCAGTTAGAAGCACTCGATTTGTCGCTCAGAGCTCCCGCGCCTCCCTCTGCAACTGTACAATATTCATTAGCTCGCTGTCGGGGGTCAGAGGTATCGCCACGGGGGGAGGCGCGACCACTCATCCTGTGTCCCCAACTGTCTGGCTTGTTAGCATGTCTCGACTGGGGAGCGGGTTCTCAGGGGGTGTTCCCGTAGTTCGTGGATTCCGCCCTCCTCGGGGGAGATTGGGGTCGTGGTATCTCTCATTGTCGGTTTAGGCAGTGCCTAAGGTCTTCGTCCTTGCCCTCCCGCATGGGTACGTCGACGCGGCGGGGCGAGTGGAATCGGCACGAGTCGCCGCTGTCTGCCACTTCTTCCCTGCCTACGAGGCAGGCGAAGGCCGACCGTCGGGATGCATCGGTGTACGCGACGGATGTGCGCGTGTGTTTTGGGGATGCGGGTTCTCGCGGGGCACCTGGTTGAAATGTCTGGGCGGTGCCGCGCGCGATGGGTGCACTCGATCGACATCCCGGAGACTTGGGTCGGGGGCGTCTTGCTGGTATGTCTGGGCGGTGTGGCGCGCATTGGGCACGCTCGCGTTCTTCATCCTAGAGGCTTGGATCGGGGGCGTCTTCGCTTTCTTCGAGCCTAGGATCACGCCATTCACATTCATGTGGGGTTTTCAAATGCTCCCCTCCCCCAAAGATTCCTTCCAGGGTGAGCTCGTACCCCCTAATTCTGGCTAGCACGCCGGTCAACCTGAAAATATTGTCATCAAGACGTGTCATCGGCGCGTCTTTCTCATCGTGGACGGGGTCGGAGGTCACACTCGCCTGGGGGGTGCTTTGAGCCTGATTTTGGCGGGCCTGGACTTGAGCCCGAGTGTTGAGCGCGATGCTCCCGCGGGGTGGAGGGCTGCGTTTTTAGAGACGGTCACGCGTTTGGCCATCTTGCATGACGAGTTTCCAGCCATGCTCTTAGGGTACCTAAGGTGGTTGATTCCTCAAAGTCGGGGAAAATGGATTTGTCGGTGGGATCGACCCCTCATTCTAGCGCCAAAATGCTAATGCCTGAAAATGGATCAACACGAAAACCGGTCCGCGGTTCGGTCTAGGGCCGGACCCTATGACCGCGCGGTGGTCGAACGGGGAAGTTGTCCCAACACCTGTACCTCCGCCGTGCCGGAAAAGGATTTTCGACGACTCGTCACCTGAGAAAAGAGAGAAGAATGAGCTAAAGGACCGCGGAGGGATTTCCTCCGGCGGGCACTCCGACGCTCAACATTAGTCTAGGTGTCGTGCTTCGAGATTCTAGATAGAGAAGCTCTGATGAGAGAGAAACAGATGTTTTGTAAGTGTGAGCCCAACTTACCTCCAAATGGAAAAAATGGAGGTATTTATAGAGATGTGATGATGGGTTGGGGTAAAACCGTCATCTACTCGGGCTCCCCCTTCAGACATGGGGTAGAGGTCGCTCCTGGTCACCATGGGGGTGGGAGTCGACCCTGACATCCGAGCCTGACTAGAGATCGGGTCGGGCTTGACTGGAGGTCGGGCCTGACTGGAGGTCGGGCCTGACTAGAGGTAGAGCCTGACTGGAGGTCGGGCCTGGCTGGAGATCGGGCCTGGCTGGAGGTCGAGCCAGACTGGAGGTCGGTCCTGATTGGAGGTCGAGCCTGACTGGAGGTCGAGCCTTTCCTGGAGGTTGGACCGGGCTCGTCTTGCTTCCTCGTTCGGGTTGGGCCTTAATGTTTTTTGGATGGGAAAAAATCTCACACAACACTATGTATTTAAAATGGATCACGAACATTTTACTTAATTAATTTCACGTCGCGTCACTATGACTAATTTATATATATATATATATATATATATATATATATATATATATATATATATATATAATAACAGATTGAATAATTCAAAGATAGGATATTGCGATTACTTTAATGTTACACTTTTTTTTTCCTCGAAACCTAATGTTACATTTCAACGGCTCAGATTTAATAGTTATTTATTATTATTATTATTATTATCTTTATTATTATCTGATTATAAAAAATTTAAAAGCAATTTTTTTAATGTCTCTATCCACATACGCATACAGACACAAACCTATACTCAGAGCGCATACACACACAGATCCAGATTGTTTGCTGTAAATATGCAGAGATTTACAATGGACTAATGTAGGCCTTTGGAAATGATACAGATCTGGAGAAAGAACTTGACTTGCTATAAAATAACACACACAAACAAAGAGACACAATATTTTTGTAATAAAAGAAACACATGATTTTTTTTTAGCGGGTCAATATGTGAACATCATCAATCAGCAAATAACTAGAAACCTCTAATATATATATATATATATATATATATATATATATATATAAAACGCAGAAGCATCTGAGAATTGTGGAGGTGGAGGACGAGGTTTTGTCGTTGCTTCTTTAAAATTGTCGGACTGAAAGTTAAAGAACAGAGCGAGCAAGACCAAGAGGTCAATCAGCGTCGTGGTTCAAGATTTCAGGACAATTCTCCATCGGAGACGCCGATATCGCTTATGTATCAATTCATGTTGTTTCTCTTTTAAATTCTTTATGATATCTGTATATTACTTTTTATTTCTTTTTTATTTTCTAATTTATATTTGTAAGTTCTTTGTCCTGATTTTTTATTTGGAAAAATTATTTTAAAATTACATGATTGTGACATGGGTATTGTCAAATATAATAGTCAAAGTAGTAATGGTGTAATTGAAATGTAATATTAGATATTTTTATCGACGAAGAATAAATATGTAAGTGTATCCAACTCAAAAAATTATGTGTTTTTGTCGTCATTGAAAAATCAATGCGCACTTATACATGAGATTATCCATCCATCTTGCCAATTTATTAATATTATATAAAAACTTTTAACTAACTTATAAAGTTAATATCAAATACAAGATTTTTAATATAATTTTATATTTCACGAATAATTATTTATTTTTTAAAATCCAACTAACCTTCATAATTTTTTTTTTTTAAAATTATTGCTGATACATGAATATATACTAAAATATTTATGTAATTTAAAATAGCAAGAGGTGCGGTGATCTTCTTATTAAATCCCTCCCACCTATAACTTTTATTTATTATTAAAAAAATTGTCCTTTAATTACGAAAACAATTCATGTGTCACGTCCCAGTTTATCCAAATTCACAAGTACTAGTACATATTTTCGTTACAAATTCAAGTTGCACGAATAAGCGGCCAAGGGTAGGCTTCCGTGGGGACCCACAGCTATACGTCAGCAAGTTGATTGCCATGTGGCGTAACAAGAGGATGCCAAGATCTTGCAACTCTTGCCGTGAGCTCAACACGTGGCTGCAGAAAATCGCAGCTAGTGGACTCTCCTCATTTCCATTGTGGGACCCACTTAGTTTCTTAATATCGTAGTTGGTCTTGGTCATCATATCCACACACACTTATTTATAATTTTATTAAATATTTTTGTGTAAAGAAGAGAAGAGACTCACGTCGAGACTGACACCTGTCCGGTTTTACAGTCGGTCCACTAATAAAGGTCGTCAACTTTTTACTTGAAACGGCGGTCAATACACGACTGTAAGAGAAAAACGACAGAGAGTTGCTGAAGTTTGAAGACTAAACGACAGAGAATTCTCTTTTTTTTTTCCAAACAGTCTCCTATTTACCGACCTTTCGCTCTATTTTTTTTTTTTTCTATAAACGAACGCCTTTACTCTCACTCGCTTTCCCTCGCGATTTTATCACCCAAACAGAAGATACAAAACTTTCTTTTAGACGCTTCGCTTATATTCTTCTGGTTTCTTTTGTTCTTTCTGTCTGGATTCTAGTATATCCAAATTCAAGTCGATTCACAGGGACGATTGATTTTCTGTTTGGCTCTCGGCTATTAGCTGGTCTGGAAGTGAAGCTCACTGACTCGGTACAATTTTTTTTCAGCAGCAAGACATTTGTTCGTTTCTTCGATTCAGTAAGTAAAGTTTTTCATTTTTTTTATTAGGTTTTTCGCTGTTGGATTTCGTTGTTCTTGTAATTTTTTGCCGTTACTTAGGACCGAAATCATAATCGCAATTTCGACAGGGAAATTCAGAACAAAAATGTCGTACTTCCTAAACGACGATCTCGAATACGTCGTAGATGACTACTTCGGTTTCGAAGCAGACGGTTTCTCCGACGAAGTATCGCTCGAAAACGAGGAAGACTCCGATTTCGATGACTATTTCGGTTCGGTGCGTTTTCTTGTTGGTTGAATTTAGTTTCGGTTTGCTCAGGCGAATATTATTAACGTTTCTTTTGTTTTTTTTTTCAGAGCAAGGTAAAGAGTGACACTTCGGCTTCGGAAGCTAGGAATGGGAAAGACATACAAGGAATACCTTGGGAGAGGCTTAATTTCACGAGAGACAAGTACCGCAAGACTCGATTGAAGCAGTACAAGAACTACGAGTCTCTCTCTTGCTCCCCCAAGGATCTCGCAAAGGTTTATAGCTTTCTTGTATAAAGATTTGGGGAAAAAATATAATCTTTTTTGTTGATCTCATTCTGTGACATGTTTCGTTGTCAGCACTGTTTGGAGGTGGAGAAAGGAAAAAGCTATTACGATTTTCATTTCAATACAAGGCTTCTCAGGCCAACAATCGTTCATTTCCAGGTAGCCTCTCTCTCTAGCGTTGTTTCTATCATGGTTTTTTTTTTTTCCTCCAAAACTTCCCTGGTAAAGTTTACTTTATATTAGGATTTAAACAAAGAAAAAGCATTTCATTTGTTTCTTGTCTCTTTTTGTTATTATTTTGTTTTTTTGTTTTGTTTTCCTTTTGCGTTGTTCTGATCTCATATGAATTAGTGGTCAATCTCTCTAGAGTTTTCTACTTAATCACATCACTTTATAAAACTTTGACATGTTAAGGGATTGTTACTTGATTTGTAGCTAAAGACAGCCTTCTCTTTATGGACTGTTCGAAATTTGGTTATGCACATATTGATTCTCTGTAGTTTTGCTGGTTGCGTTACTAAATATTACTATTGGTGCTAGTTATCCTTGTATGACTATGCAGCTCTGTGCTTCAACCTAACAGCAGTTTTGACTTATAAGGCCTGTTATACATAATCTAAAACACCCCTCTTTTGCTATGCTGGTAACATGTCTCTTTTGTATTTAGCTGCCAAAGATGAAAATCATAAAAAGTATAAATTACATACCTTTTCAATTCATTGAGAAACATTGATCTTTTGTTTTCAGAATAATTCTGTTTGGAAATAGTTGCTATACAGTGCAGCAGCGTAAGGCTTTTGTTTTCCATGGTATTTTACAGGCTAATATGCCCTATGAAAAAAAAGTATTCCATTCAGAATCCTTTTGATTTCTAGCGGTTCATATTTTTTTGGGTTATATAGGTATATAGCCACGCGGCTATAGAGGTTTTGGTTTTAGCCAACCTTTTGTTAATTTTCTGTTAATAGCTACAACAATCTATTTACAGTATGTTAAAAGACGTGAATGACCTCAAATACCCCCAGCCAAATTCCCGCCCATTATTTTCAGCCTATTAATTTAAATGGAAAATAAATATTCGGTCATAACTACTCGCACAAATTGAGGGAGGATTTAAAACTCAATAAATACACATAAATGACCCTTTTTTATTTTTGGTTTATCACAAGTCGAACAAATATTCTGTATATATGCCAATAGGAAATTGCCCCCCTTTATTTTTGGTCAATTTCATCCAGTATTGTAAATACGACGTTGATTTACAGTTAATACTAATTGTTTCATCGTAAATGCATTGTAAATACAAAACATATATACAGTATATTCGTGTAAATAAACTAAAAAAAATTCTGGAAATATTTTGGACGTTCTAAAATTATGAATATATGAAAGACAAAAGAATTGTAAAATTCAAAGTTTTTTGCCACGAAAATAGAAACTAATTAGCTAAAGTCAACGCTGAAAATTTTCAAATAGACGTTAACAATCTTTCCAAATCGGTTAGATTCAAAATTTTAAAAAAAAACTGCCTAATTCAATTAGCGGGCGTAATAAATAAGGGCAAATGTGTAAAACTAATTCAATTAATAAGATGTCACGTAAGCAAGATGGCTATTTACGGGAAATTAACGAAAGGTTGGCTAGAACCAAATTGCTAGTGTTTAAGATGGCTACGTAGCCAATTATTTATGTATTTTTTTTGTTGGCATGTAAAAAGTAATAACAAGATTGAAGTAGACCGATTAAAAGTCGATATATTCCTTCCTACAGAGAAATTATATTGTGCTCCTAGACTTCGTGTAAGGATGAAGTTTTGCCGTCGTATGCTTGGCTCAGCTAACACAGTAACTGAAATTTTCTCTGCCACTTACTCTACATGCTTGAATTGCCTTACTTAAACAGATAATGGAGTTTTTACTGCTACAGATGGTTTTAAATTTTTAGGCGTTCTTGTATTTTATCAAGTTTAGCACCATTCTCAGTCATTTTGATCAACTTACTGCAAATAATGTCAATAATGCCTGATGTTGTTTGTGGTTTTGTGGGATGCGATTTTGTGGCTTAACCCCTATGTGGCATTCGGGCTCTGCTATTTCTGTTTATTTCAGCTATAACAGCAGGGGCGGGAGAGCAGCTGGAGCAACGTTGTTCATATGGTATGATAGGAAAATATCTGAAACATTTAACAGACCGCGTTTTCATGCAGGTTGATCAGAGGCCTCATCCGCACCTAACTTTGACGCTCACAGGAATTTTCGAGTTTTCACTATTTCATGTTTATGTCAATTAGTTTAATGACACCATATATACGTTTTGTGTTCCTCTTTTTTTTTTACTGAAGATTGATTGTGATTTATACATATTCACGCAAGCATCACTTGCAAGTTCGGTATTATGCTTGTTGCCTTTTTATTTTTGAATTCAGCTGACTTCTGCTAATTTGTAATCAAATAATAACAATTTGGTGAAGTGTATTTGGTTGGTTTAGGGAAAGTGTGCCACATTCTCTTAAAACATTTTTCCTGGTTGTGCCTAGCATATTGCACATGATTTTTGTTTTTCTACATGCTCTAATTTTACTTCTACTACAATTGTATGTGAAATGTGGTAGCTGATGTTATCATTTTCCTTGTGTAGTTGAGGAATTTGTTGTGGGCAACGTCAAAGCACGATGTGTATCTTATGCAAAACTACTCAGTAATGCATTGGTCGTCTTTGCTTAGGAGAGCCAAAGAAGTTGTGAATGTGGCAAAACCAATCGTTCCTACCTCGGTACATCAATGCACTTCACTTAATCATGTCAAATATTTTCCGTTTAAGCCAGTCTGACTGAGGTTTGAGCGTTTTTGCAGAATCATCCCAGCTCGATGGCACAGCCTCTTTCTCGAGTGCAGATAAGCACAATGGCTGTTAAGGAGAATTTGTTGGTTGCTGGTGGTTTCCAGGGCGAGCTAATGTGCAAGGTACGCACATAAAAAAAAAATCAATCATTTTGTTATGGGAAAATATATTTTGTTTCTCTGGTCATGTTGCTCTTCTATTTGTAACAGAACCTGAATCATCATGGAATTGCGTTCTGCTCGAGAGTTACAGCAGATGATAATGACATAACCAACACCGTGGACATTTACCAAAACCCCAGGTCGTTTACTTTCTCCGTAAATGTCAAAGGCGAAACAAAACGATACCCTCGCTTCAGCTTATTTTAACATACCCATGGCTTCTCTTTTTGCAGTGGGTCGATGAGAGTCATCGCAGCGAACAATGATGCCCAGATCAGGGTATTCGATGCGGAGAGTTTCGCCCTCCTCAACCGCTACTCCTTCGATTGGTCCGTCAATGTGAGCACCACCGCCTTTTTCTCAACACTCTTTACGTTCCCAGTTCTCTTACCTTTTTTTCTCGTGTTCATTTTCTTCGTTCGTTTGTTCTTTTAGAACGCTTCTGTCAGTCCAGATGGAAAGTTGCTCGCTGTCCTTGGCGACAGTTCCGAATGCCTGCTCGCCGATGCTCAATCCGGAAAAGTAAGCCACATTAATTCTTCCTATTTTGCCCCTCTTACGGGTCAGTAACAATCGTACTTTGGATTGCCAGGTGACTGGTAGTCTCAAGGGTCATTTGGACTATTCCTTCTCGTCGGCTTGGCACCCAGACGGCCAGATTTTGGCTACGGGGAACCAAGACAAGACCTGTCGATTGTGGGACGTGAGAAACACGGCGGAGTCATTAGCAGTGCTCAGCGGAAGAATGGGAGCGATCAGAGCCGTCAAGTTCACCACCGACGGCAAGTTTCTGGCCATGGCCGAGCCTGCCGACTTTGTCCACGTCATCGACGCTCGGTCTGGATACAGCAAAGGGCAAGAGATTGATATCTTCGGCGAGATCGCCGGAATATCCTTTAGCCCCGACGGCGAAGCGCTCTTCGTCGGTGTTGCGGATCGAGCCTATGGCAGTTTATTAGAGTTCAACAGAAGGCACTTTGATCCATACCTTGAGACTGTTTTTTGAGGCAAATGGACGTGTACAAAACCTGAAGAAGCTGTGTGATCCTCTTTTTCTCTGATTTTCAGAGAAGGGAAGGAATATTTGTACTTTTGTATAGAATTATACTAGAGACTAGGGCCAATATAAACTTCATCGACTATTTATGTATGTATACGTGATTATGTGTAGTCGGAGACAGGAATGGCTTTGTTTGTAGTACGACACTGTTTTTCTAGTGATAAAATTTGGCATGCAAAAGAACGCGTAATAAGTTTAGTGGTATAGGGTCCGTAGATTTGTATCAAGGATGACATGAGCTTGGTTTTGTACTTTGTACTTGGAATTTACACGTTTCAACTGGACAGAGATCTTTTTTTTTTTTTTTTTAACAAGGACAGATCTTATTTGGAAGATCTTTATTTGACTGCAATTGGGTATGTTGAAACTGAGAAATGAAAACGACCCACTAATGCTTAAATGTAACACTCAACTCTTCTTATTTTATTATTATCGAAAAATGTAACACTCGCTCGCTATCTCTGCACCAAACTTGGCAAGATTGCGAAGCGTACGTCTTCCTTTTGTCAAAATAAACTAATACGATCTGTGTTTTTGTTTCAGCAGCTGGTCTGAAAATGTAAGCTTTGCTACGAGAACTTCTTTCTACGTGGCACTCTGGGATTTGCCATTGTGCACGTAGAATTCTATATTTTTGTATTCCCTACATCTCAAGTCTTAACCTAACAAGTCTATATATTACTGTCAAACAACATAGATCCACCTGTTTTATAGTAGAACTTTGACTTAAACCCCTGCCTTCAAACGAGACTTGAGTGAAACTGTGGAACATGACTTCAAAGTTGTTGTCATTGTATCATATATTTCTACAATGAATCTATAATATATCAACATAAAATTTTCCTAAATTCAAAATTAGGACGTTGCTGTCGGCGTGTCATATATTTTTCAAAAAAAAATTTCCTATAACTGATTGAAAGGGAAATTCTATTTGTAACTCCACTTTTTTTATATGTACCCCATAAATTAATAATTTAATACTGAAACTTAAGTAATAGGTTATATTTTCAAAATCCATTTGTACCCTGAATCAAGTTTCATCTTTGCAAGGATACTCTATAAAGACAACCACTTGCAAACCCAAAGATCTTAAGTATACACGTATGTAAGTGAATTCTAAATAGTCTATGAACAAAGAAAAACGAGATTTACTACAAGTTTGCGGACTACACTTTCAATAGGATGATTAAGCATAATCATTCTACTTAAAAAATCTTAACACAAGTTTAGGGACTTCAATTTCAACAAATTTAAAGTAGTAAAAACTTATTTTCTTAAGAGCTTCAATTCAACACCAAAATTGGTTGGAGCATAGATTGAAACTCAAGCTATGATTTTTTAAAATAAATTTTATGTTGCATTGGTACAGATTTTATGCCACAAGTGCATTAGTTTTAGGTCAGAGGGTCATCAATTTCATAATGCTTCTACATAAAATCTCATCATGTTGCACAAACTAGGAGTTATGAGCATACAAATTTCATATTCTATTGACATAAATTTTAGTAGTAATTGTTTCTGATAGCCGTTTTTTTTATTTTATAAAAAAGTAGCATACTTAAAGTTTTTACTGCAAAAATTACGGTTTTTAATTTATAAAGTCATTTTTTATGTTTACAATTTTTTATTTAAGTTTTTTATTTATTTTTGCCTCTATTTAAATTTATATACTGTTTAAAATTTCATTTAAAATGAAGATAATAGTTTACTGTTTGAAAAAGAAAAAGCTATCTTTAAAGGATTTAAAAATGGGAAAATAACACATTTATACCTTGTGTTTTAGTGAAATGTCGAGTTTAACCCTCGGTTTTCAAAAATGTCGAGTTCATACCCTCTGTTTAACTAAAATGACGAAATTATACCATCTGTTTAACTAAAATGACGAAATTATACCCTGAAATGAATAACAACCTCACAAATCTCCCTTTCATTGATATTAACTCTTATATAAGAAAAACCGAATCAAATCTAAATCAGTACCCTAACTTTCAAATTCTCAATTTTGAAATAAAAATAGCCTTAAATTGAAATTAAATAATAAAACTCATACCTCATAAGAAATGACTTCATTCCGTGTTCGAATTGTAACTCTAAATCCTGGATTCTCTGTTCGAATATGCGATTTTGATGACTATCAACTATCGATGTTTACCACTTTGCATCTTTCTGTATTTTTCACGATTAAGAGACTGTTGTTTATTTTTTAGTTTTTAAATAAATTACATATATGGCGCGAATGAATAAAGATAATTGGTGTTTATATATAAATATTATAGTCAACGTCAATGAAAAGTCAATAAAAAGAATATTCGTGACACTGTTGTCTATTTCAGGGTATAATTTCGTCATTTTAGTTAAACAGATGGTATAATCTCGTCATTTTAGTTAAACAGAGGGTATGAACTCGACATTTTTGAAAACCGAGGGTTAAACTCGACATTTCACTAAAACACAGGGTATAAATGTGTTATTTTCCCATTTAAAATTGGTAGGCTGCAAATGAAAGCCCACAAGGAAAAGATTGCTTTTGGATCCATCATGGAACCCCAAAACCACATTTCTGGTTCACTAATTTGTAGGCCATAGTTTTACACCGTATACAGTTAGTCCTATGACTCCCTAAAAATATTTGCTCGTGTCCTGAAAGTTTTACTAAATATTTATATTTAACAATTTCTGTTTAAGCTCTAGAAAAATATTTATCGTCACCATTTAGGGTTTAAAAAATGGACAATTAGATCAGTAACCTAATAGCTTACATTTCTTTTAAAAAATAATGAAAGTTTCATTTTATTAAAAAAAAATAGTTCAACAAATTGAAATTAATTAATTATTGATTTAATTTACTTCGAAAAATAACTCACCATGTCGAAGTAAATTAATTAACTTAATTAAGTTAATTAATTTACTTAAATCCGGTGATCTATTATCTTAATAAAATTAAACTTTGGATAGACCCTTAAAAAGAAACAGATAATTGGATAGTTGCAATAAATATTTTTTTAGAGAACTTAGTATGTTCAAAATATTGTAATAGTGCAAACGGCCTTATAATAAGGCAGCATAAGGATATTGTATTAAGTATTAACTATATTACATACAATAGTTATTCTTCTATACTTTTTTTTTCTCTATTTTCTTTTCCAGATATATATAACCAATCCTGAGCCAACAATCTTTTATTTTGTTCGAGGGGCTATCCAACTCTATTAAAAAAATTATCATAATGTAAAAGTATTTTTGAAAATCCAGCTACGAAAAGAAATTAACTAAGAGCAAATTATAAGTAATCGTTTTTTTTCCTATAAAAAAATAAAATTCAATGATCGTTCCATCAATTTCGTCAAAGTTAAAATGAGGAAGAAAGACTTCAAGGGAAATACGATCTGTTCTACTTTTGCACAACATTCCAATCCGACCAAAGCTTCTTTAATTTGTTTATTATACGCCTTTTTGGATTTGATGTAAATATCAATTAGCGCCAAAATTTGGAAACAAATAAAAGATTTTCCTTAAGAAACCCTATCATAAATACGTCTACTTACACATTTAATTGTATTTCGTGGACTCATGTGCAATGTAGTGGAAAAGTATAACTTGACGAACTCTTCCCATATCTCAAGTATCTTGGCTATAACGACGTAAAAACTACTCTGAGAATGACAAGAGCTATTATTGCTCCTCTGATTGGGTCCTATATAGAATTAGAAATTATGTGGCACTTATTCCCAAATAACGAAGTATCGTCCATGACCAGCTATGCTCTCTATGACTTTCAAACCTACAAAACTGATAGAGCAATTTTAGAAAATATATAATTATTGTTTTTTCTTTAATTTTTTTTTATGAGTCTAAGCTACTATAGTGAGCACATACGAACAATTAATTTCTCTTTCTGCTTTTTTTTTTACGTGTATGTATTATATATTAGGTTTTTTTTTCCATAGATATTACAAATAGTTATATACTATGTAATAACATAAATGTGTATTAGCCCTCTATGGATATTTAGCGTCGCCTCTAAAAGATATTTTGGTTTAATGACTCATATTTTTTTTTTACGAAAATGATTTTTATCAACGGCAAGTGAAATAGATAGTGGGACACACAAATAAAGGCCTCACTTGTATTTGTATATTATCAATCAACAACCGCTAAAATATAACACTATTCCTTTTTTTTATATATATAAATGAACATATAAACCGAATTTAATGTATTATTAGTCACGTTTTTAGAAAAATTTAAGAATATTTTTTTTTTGTTGCTATGTGTTGTGTACGTAATAAGTATATTTATTTGTTTTTAAGGGTAAAGTCTACATTTCAGATTGACACAGATGTGATATTTTGTTTGAGACACTTTTTAGGTTGTTGCCGTGGCTCTGATGTGGAAGATTAGGTCTATGCCTACACATTATTGCCAAATAAAGGCTCAATTATTTATCAATTATCAGCAATTCCTTGTGGATACGGTCACCTAGTAATAGACAGCATAATTAACGCAATCCAAGTTGTGCTGTGAAATAAATTAATATTTAATTAATTACTATAGCATACCTACATTTCAAGCATGTACTCAAATACTTTTCTTTTCCATACTTTCTACAAAATTAAATATGATTATATGGGTATGCGTTCTAATAAATTTCCCAAAATAACTCATAAACCAATTATTCTTATAAATCATACGGGTTAGCAAGTTCTTCAAAATACAAATAAAAAATTATATAGCTAAGGCCATCTCTAAGTGTATATATATATATATATATATATATATATATATATATATATATATATATATATATTGCATTTGCCGCGAAATCGTCTCTCGTATGATTCGAAATCATGTACTGTCCTGGTCACATCTTTTTTTTTCTCTAAATTACTACTTTAAAATAGAGTATGAAATGCTCTAGAATACATTTAATGCCACTGTCAAATATAGTAATATCTTAATAAATTATTATCTATTTTCACGTAATTGATATTTAAAAAGTTAAAGGCAGATTTTAAGTTAGCTAGCTAGTAATATTTAATATATTGATTTCTTTTTCATGTTGATATATTTATATTCACTATAATTTCGTTAAAATTTTAGTGGGATGGACAGATAATCTCTGATGAGAGAAAAATATCGCGATGCACTGCACAGAAGATTTCAAGCTATGATACTTTTTTTCCTTTTCTTTTTTACGTTATCTTTTGTAGTATTCGGTCCTTTCGCACAGCAGAATATTACCCAACTGAGCACACGGTTATTTTTATGGTATATTCTAATTCATTGGTCACCTTGATTTGTCTCAACATAAAATATCCATTTTTCTTTTTCTGCTAAAAGAGAATATACATGGTCATGGACATGGTATAAAATTTTGACATCCTAGTTGATGTACGTTCATGCATCGAATTCATAACAGAACAAAGTGACAATTCTCTCCCTCTTTCGTTAGATCGATCCACTTGTTAGTGTTATATATATGCAATAATTAAATAAATTAAAAAATAAATGCATTGGGTGTTGGAATTTAAAGCTCATCTGGGGAAGGCGATAAACCTGGGTGACATTTCATTAAATACGCGTGAAGATGGGTCAGGCCTTTTTAACACCCTAGTATTAGTGCAATCCAATGCAAATCCACGATACAAAATATCAATTACTCATCTTTCGAGAGAGCTTAGCCTAATGAATCTTTTTTTTTTTTTTTTTTGCAAAACCTACATTAGTGTATATATATATATATATATATATATATATATATACATACATATAAGTTTCATTTTTTTTTAAAAAAAATTGACTACGGAAAAGAGCTTGAAGATGTTATTTTATTGAATATATTAAATTTGTAAATGTTTCACAAATTATCATTATTTTAAGTCAGATTATAAACTAATAAAAAAACTTAAACCAAATTATAACCAGTAAAGAAAATAAGTCAAATAATATGGAAAGAAAAAAAAGTAAATGAGATACTAAAATAATTAAATGTAAGATACGAGTTTTTACTAGCTCCGAAATGCACCATTCAGAGTCTTTAATCTGAGCTCTCATTCCTTACCACATTTTTTGACACATCAGAGTCCGAATAACACAAATATTCCCTACACAATAGCGATGAAGGATAAAAAATTATATCTTTTAGTTTGCTGGTCTTAGACTCGGAAAGTTCTGTTGACCGGTGACATATCTCAGATAGAGGAATCGCACATACTGTCTGATCTCATCCGACCCCTAGTATATGGGACCGGTGACATATCTCAGATAGAGGAATCGCACAAATTGTCTGATCCCATCCGACCCCTAGTATATGGTACCAGAGAGGACTCCAAAAAAATGGGAATAAAGTCCCGGATTGAAGAATAATTGTCTCATGATCCGATCTCTCAACCATATTACAATCAAAGTCCAAACCTGGTAATCTACGACCACCCCATCTCCTCATAAATACAAATCGAAAACTAAGAACCTTAAGAATTGGGAAAAGATATGGGTTCGAGCATCGTGAAAATGTAAATTTTTAAAACAACTCAAAAGCCACTACAAACAAGATCAAAACAGACATGCATTGAGCCTATAATATGAGAAAAGCAGAGAAAGTGCATAAATCGCTGAGAATGCGTCTGAGAAGTCGAAAAAACGAAAAAAGCGCTGAAAATCCAAAGAAATGGAGGAAATGAGTTCAAAATCCGGAAAATGCTATTTATACCCCAAATCAACGGACAATATAAAGTGTGTCCAAGAAGCTTCCCGATCAAACGATAGAGACGAAAAGTCGCATCGATTAAAAAAGAGAAGCCATCAAAACGACACCGTACTAATAACTCAATTCTAAAGAAGGCCCAAGCAAGGCGTTCTCGAAACATCCTGAGGATGAAATTAGTAAAAGTGTATGAGGTATAATTGAATCGACCATTATACTATATAGTTCCTTACCATTTTTACTGAAATACTAAGAAACGAGAAGGTTGTTGTTACTCATATAATTTGCTTACGTCTGAGCAAGAGCTCGGATGCTACGATAACATAAGGAATCCAGCACCGAGCCCGAGTCAAATAGGATAAGTAAGATAAGGAAGGACCCGTTCGCAAGACAAAAATGAACCCTATCGAGTATAAATTCGAAGAGAAGAGAGGCTGATAGGTCAATGACTAGTCAAACAAACAAAGTAATAGTTCTTTGACTTAAAATTGTAATAAAGATTTGATTTAAAATTATACAATTACTTTACCTAGCAAATATGCCATTTTGTCTTCTTGAAGTCTCCTCGTCCCAAAAAATCAGGCTTTTTAATTTTTTCATTCTGATTGCACAACTATTTCTTTTGCAACAGTAGGGAAAAAAAGGTGAAACTAACAGTAATTACATTTCTAGAAGAATACACTACTGAATAGATTCACTTGCATTCTTGTCATTTCTAAAATAAATAAAGATATACCAGAAAATAATATCAATAGATTAAAATAATATTGAAAGCGAACAAATTTATGCTTTCCTCTTACTCTTGTCTCTCTTTTACTTTACTTGTTATTCTTTTCTTTCTATTACTATGTTTATACATAAAAAAATAAAAATAAAAACAGTACGGTAAAGCATGGTAGTTAGAGAGACCCATTGGGATTGATAGATACTATACTAAAAAGTGGTATTATTTAGCTACTAGCTAGGTAGGAATAGGATTGCCATATTCTTGTACAATTATATAATTTTAATTTAAGTAATGTGGAAATAGTCAAAAGTTTGTTAGAAAATTTAATTGGGTCAGCAATAGATTGATGAGATGAAATCATATAAGGGCGTAAATGCACTCCCTCCACTATTGATGCTTGCAGGCTTGACTTGAGAGGCCATTTAGACATGGAATTATAAACTTATATATAACTTATTTCAACGGTCATTGGTCCACCATAAAGCATTAGAGCCCACTCCCGTGATTACCGAACATTAAATTATAAATGTCTTACGTTAAAAAATTAATAATAAGGGAATAAACTGTGCTTGCAGGTTTGTGACCAGCTACTAAATATCCGGAGAGTTTGAAAGGTATAGTATATGGATCCTTATAATTTCTAGGCCGTTGAACATAAGTCACATTGAACGAACCATAGTATTGGAGCTATCAGGAAACATCGGACTTCGGCAAGACTTTGGTCTATGGACTGAAAGAATGCGAGCAATCCTTGTACATATGAAGATGGACAAGGATCTCGGTCGCAAAAATGAACTCCACAATGTCTCCATCGTACAAATCCACACTTGAACTTGCTTACACCACTATCATTATGCATCTCGAAGATAGAGTGATACGAGAAGTGTCAAAGGAGGAGGATTATGTTGAAATTTGGTCGAACCTCAAATTGCTCTATATGACTAAGTTGGTACAAACCGGAACAGACGTACTACAGCTTGCACCGTTCACTGTTGGTTTCGACGACTAAATTGGTACTTGCCTTAACACTTATGGCCGGACAAGAGTTCTAGTAAGTGTTTGAATTGGATGGAACGAGATTTTTCGGTTAGGAATGACAAATGATACAAGTAAGACCGGGTACACCTATTCTATTACTCGTATCCGTCTCAATTCTTTACCCGTTACTGTACGTAAACTCAATTTTTAAGCGGGTGGAGCTAGGTGTGCAATTACCCGCTATAATTAGTAAAAACTGGGTGTCGAATCAGATAGATCTGTTTAACAGTTAATATATATATATATATATATATATATATATATATATATATATTGATTTCAAAGTGAATATACTTTTTAATTAATATTATTACACGTGTCATATGTTTTCAATATGTTATTTTAAGTATTAAATTTGTTTTATTTTGCTAAATATATTTATAACTTTTTTAAAAAGTTAATAAGTCCAGTATTGAGTATTAGGGTGCGGAATGACAATTCCATCATCCATACTTAGACCCACTTAAAATATAATAATCCGCTTAAAGCATAATGAATATTAATAATTAAATTAATAAGAACATATATTACCTAGCTTGTTTAAACTGAGTAGCAAGTCGGCAGGGGTGGATCCACATCCCAGCTAGGGGTGGCCTTGGCCCCCCTCAAGTTATTTATTTTTTACCTTTTAGTCTCTGTCATTTCTTTTATTTGTTTATATATGCTTAATCTTATTTATTTATTCTAGGGGTGAAATCGGTTCGGTTCGGTTTGATTTTGGACCAATTTGAAAACCGAAACCGAATTTTCGGTTTTGAAAATTTTGGACCAATGACCGAACCGAATTGGTCCAAAACCGAAAATCGGTTAACCGAAAATTCGGTTAACCGGTTTTGTAAAACCGATAACCGGTTTTATAACCGTTTTAAAACTGGTTAACCAGTTTTGAAATCGGTTAACAATAAATAAAATCAGTTTTGTACTTGGCCCCTCTAGAATTTGTTTATGGCTCTATCCATGCGAGACGGTATACAATAAATAAAAATGCTATCTCTACTTATGTATATAAAATGTGGTGGGATGAAAATGGAGCAGTAAAACTGTATAAGTCGCTGAAAATAACTATGAGCATAATCATTGAAAAGTGGCAACTATTTATATATATGACCGCCGTAGCTAGGGCCGGCCCAAACTCACCGGGGGCTCTAGGTGATTCAATATTTTGGGGCCCTATAATACTAATAAAAAAAATTAAATTTTCAGGGTAAAAAATGTAAATTTTTTAGAAAATTGGCCAAAAGTGTAAATTTTTAGGATAAAAAATGTAAATTTTCTTAAAAATAGACAAAAAATTTTTGGGGTCCATCCACATATGGAGCCCTAGGCCTGGGCCTAGCCCGCCTTAGCCCAAGGCCGGCTCTGGCCGTAGCTATTCAACTAATTTCAAATTTGATTTTAAAAAGTATCTAACGTTTCATTTTTTTACTACATTTTCTTTTGTGGATAAATTAGTCATATATCAAAATAAATATATATTTATCAATATTAATTTATGAAAATAGTAAGACAATCATATAAAATATTATTTGATTAATGAGATTACGTCATTAAATATGAATAAATTTTAAATAAATTTAAAATATTAATTAGATTACAAGTTCAACGTTTAAGTGACGAGATTTATCTATTTATATTCCGTTCGTTTCGAGTTTCAATTTTTAACCCAATTGTAATCGTAGAGTATAAGAAAGAAACTTATGTATGTGATGTGAATCGTATTAATTACAGATATGTTCACTCTCTCAGGACCACACTGCTATGTTTGACGGCTTTTGAGCCGTCAAAGCGACGCAGTTATTGTTCCGTCAAAGTCGTACGCGAACCGGGTCCTGTCCGGTCTCTTCTTTCCACGTGGCGACATCGCAACGGTCAATTCTCGGAACAATCAAAAGAAAAACGTGAGCCGAGTCAGACTCACATGCAAAAACCGCGTAGGAGAAATAAATGTTAGTGGGTCCCGCCATTTTCGTAATTAACGTTTCCAAACCAAATACCAACGCGTTACGTCATCTTCACGTTTTTCTCTCCCCGTCTAATACCAGTCACAACAACAACAACGCTCCTTTTAGCCAACTGTATATATTTGATAAAAAAAAAGTATAATTCATAATTTTATTTATATAATTGTTGATTGACTTGATTCTTTGTATAGTATGAAAGTGGTCTCTGTTCATAATTAAGCTACGGTAATAGAGCCGAGGCCAACTCCAATACAACGCTATATCACCAAAAAAGCAGTTTCATTTTTGCTCCGATCATACCGCATGTTTTACGCTATATATAGTGTGATATACACTGTCATAGCGCTTGGCAGTGTATATCACGCCAAATTTTTTTTTTTAATATTTTAATTACACATTAAATAAAAGTTTTACATATATATATTTATATTTACCCTTATTAATATTTATATAACACCAAAACTCATAATTTGACTATAAAAACACATTAAAATAAAATTCAATAAAACTTAAACATTTAAACATATGTTACAAAGTCCAAATTAAACACACAATATGTATGAAGTAATTAGTATGAACTATGAAGTAATCTGTATTTCAAATGTATGTTTTTTTTAAATTATTTAGATGTAATATGTTTTTTAAGTAATGTAATTTTTATTTCAGAATTTTATTATTTTAAATTTTTTATTTTTGTTAAACATTATTAGCAAGTAATAAATCATTTAATCACGTAATTAAAAATAAAAACACTATAATTATTTATTTAAATATTTGTTAATAAAAATGTGTATAGTTATAATAATATAATAATGCTGAATAGTATTTTTAGTGTGAAATTTGGTGTTATGGTTAGAGTTGAAAAAAAATTTGGTGCTAAATCAACACAAAAATTGTGTTGATTTAACACCAAATATAGTGCTATGGTTGGAGTTGGCCTCGGTTGTGTTTGTGAGGTTTTTCAATTTTAATTCGGGAATGATTTTTGTCCCGATGCACGACCCTCACGACTCCCTACAAAAATAATAAACACCAAAAAAACTCTTTAAAATTGTCCACTTGTCACAAGATGTATGGATCGGCCAAATTCGGGCTGGTGTCAAATAGCAATGCTCATTTTAATTTCTTAGCTTCAGTTACAGTTGATGAGTTTAAGAAGAGATATATTATATATATATATATATTTTTTTGTTAGCTTCTGTTACAGTTGATAATTTAAATAGATATATTTGAGAAACGGTAAGTACAATTGTTGATGTGACTTTATGAATTATATTCAAACCTAGCTGTGAATCACTGGCTCTATATAATATATAATACCTACAATAAAGAAGAAGTAAAGAAAAACACTTGAGACGCCAACATTTACGTTGAGTTTACGTTTCATTCGTAATACTAAGTAAGTAAGTAACGTATTTTTAGTTGCATCGGTTTGAATATTTACTAATATAAAATATATTTGTTGTATTTTAGGTAAACGTATTGTATATTGTGTCAAAATTTAATAAGAAAAAGCTTATGTGTTGCAATTGCACGTAATTTAGAGTTTAGACTTGGACCAATTTTGGTTCAGAGTTTAGACTTAAAAAAAAAAAAAAAAAAAAAAAAAAAAACTTATGTGAGATTGATAAAAAGGATAGAGAAAAAGAAAATGGCGTGCCATGAGTATGACACTAGTATGGGAACAGCATGGGAATATATGATGAACTTAAAACATTATGTTGTGGAATATTAATGTTTTCTATTTTCCATCCCCTTGTTTTTCATTTTATTCATAAATAAGACCATTTAATGAAGCTACATTTGGTCAATTCAAAGAAGGCCAGCAAAGCTAGCGTTGAGAATTACTAATCAACGAATAAATACATTACTTTAGCTTAGGGTTTCATCGACTTTGTCTCTAATCAATCAATTTCAATTTAAGAGTATTATCAGGAAGCCCCACATCGACTGGGGATGTATCATTTGTGCTTTTTATAAAAGTTATGTGTTACTCCTCCTATTGTAAATTGATTTTAAGATGAAACATTATGATACTTTAACATGATATCAGAGCCAAACTCATTCTCGATGTTTGGACACCCATTTATACAAACTTCACGTACTAGTTGTTCAATCCTAGACGTGAGGGGGTGTATCAAGAAGTCTCACATCGACTGAGAATGTTTCATTTGTGCTCCTTATAAAAAGTCATAGATTACTCCTCATATTGTCAATTGGGTTTAAGATGGAACCTCGTGATATTTTAACATGTATCTCTTTTTTAATAAGGTCATGGTGGGGATTTTACTAACTACCTTCGCTTTAAAGATAATATGAAATTATCGCAATCTCAACTTTTTTTAGAATGTAAATTTTTAGACATCATATATAAACTTTGTCGCATAAATTTTTTTTATTATATTTTTAACACAAAAGTATATTTTTCATTTCTCTATTCAGTTAAAATTATTATATGTCACTCAAATAAATATAAAGTAATTTTTTTTATAAAATAAAAAAGATCGTACCTTTGAATAAAGAGATTTGTTAGTATCTAGCCTCTTAATAGATAGATAATTAAAATATTACCCAAACCATCAACATAATTAAGAAACTAGCCAATCTGATAATATTATATTTTAAAATTCAAATACTACACTTGAATAAAACACAACCCACAATCACGCTAAACCAAATCCTAAAAACCCTAAAGTTTATACAACAACAACATCAACGAAAGCGAAAAGCCGAGAACAGATCTCGAATTGGATTATGGAATTCCTTCTCCGAAACCCCAGCCTGGAATAACTCGCCAAGAAATCCCTCGCCGTGTTGTCTCTCGCCGCCGGTGACCACCGCCGGAGAAAGATCATCCTCCTCCGCACCATCGAGTGTGAGATCACTGACAGTCTCGTCTTCGAGACCACACTGGAAACCCTAGACCTAATCGAAGACCTAGACTCTCGCCGGGTCTTCCACGCCGAAGATGCCATTTTCGCCGCCTTCGTCGTCGTGGCGTTGGAGCTCACAGTTTGCCGACTCGCCGGCGAGGGAGGCCGGTTTGGACCAAAATACAGATCCGAATACTCGGTTCGATCGGTAATTGTAGGTATTGTTTGAAATTGAATTCGCCTCTACGAAATTTCATGCTGAGAATGATCGTGCAAGTCCAGTTCGGCGACATATAATTTGATTAAGTATGAAGAACCTATTTAGAAAAGAATCTCAAAACATCGGCAAGTCCCGTGGTTGCGCCGATCCGACCGTTTGAAAGTTGCAAGTACAGTTCTGTGTAGTAGCTGTGATCGTTAATCCGATTAACTTAGGTTGAGCTTCTTCGAAGAGCATAAACCGGCGTCCACCACGGCTTTTCTCCGATCTCCGCCGTGATCTAACGCATCCGCTGAAAGCACATCGGCGATCACAATCCTACGCCACTGGTGATGCATGAGATCCATGAACAAGAGGAGGAGGAGCAACCTCCGACGGCGATTCGTCTGACGATTTTTTTGTTTGGCTGGAAATGAGAATTGTTTGATATTTTATTATACATGGGTACAATAGGAATAATGAAATAATATTTGTTTTGATTAGCTATTTGTTTAAATAAATACAAAAATTGATTAAATTTTTAAAAGAGCTGGGCTACTTAGATTATTCGTTTAGCCCACCTTTGAATAAATATATCAAATAGCTGAATATGACTGCGTTCAATTAAAAGTATAACATAGTTACTCAAATGTTCAAGGATATAGTGTAACTTATGCTGATATCAAATAGTCTAACTCATTCAAATAAAATAAAAAACATGCGTGATGTATTAGTTTGAACTATTTTTTTTTATTATTTTTATTATTATTAGATACTTTCTCTATAATTATTAACGTATGTCGTCTATAGTGGCCATACGCTCTAACTCTCCCTTATATTATTAAGGTTGTGGAGCATATATCTATGCCATCTAAATTATTTTCTACCTTGTTTGTAGTATAAATAATAAATTTAATGCATTGTTTTATTAGTTTAATCATTCTATATCACGTATTAAAATTATTTTTCATACAAATTGAAATAAGATAAAATAATCTTTATATAGCCCCCCTCAAATTTTTTATTTATTTTTTTAATTTTTTGCCCATTTTTATTTTATTTTTATATTTTTTTACCCTCAAAATTTACAAATCAACCCCCTGAATTTTTTCTTGCAAATTAACCCCCCTAACCTAGATTTCTGGCTTCGTCCCTGCACACACACACACACACACATATATATATATATATATATATATATATATATTTAAATTTGATAAATTTTAGGGTTGTTTTGCAATAAAATAAGCTAAGTTATTCTCATTAGAATGTCAATGTCACGGCTCATTTATGTAGTAAGAACGACTAATTCCTCCATAACAATGGAGTGATACAATTGGATTAGAACAAATTTAACTTTATTTTCTCATACTATCACATTGTTTATCATGTAGTGGGTTGGATAACTTGGAAAAACTTCAACTTATAAATAAATCAAATCATCATAGTTTTCAATTAATAGTTTATTTAATATTGTCAATACAATAAGAACGCCGTCTATTAATTTTAATTATAATTTCCAAGGGTTAAGATACGAGTAAATTTTGCATCATTCGCTGTTGTGTACAATAAATATACAATAAATAATTTTCAATCACTTTATGTAACGGCTAAACATGGGCCAAATAAAATAAAAGCTTAAACTAAAATCTATTGTAATAATTCTAAAACAGTAATGGAATATCCTATTTCGTGAACAATATTTGATCAGAATTTCAAAAAAAAATTTGGGTTGAACGAAATAAAATTAATTTGGTTTCGGCCGCTTAGACTTATGCAAAACTTTTCCTGATGATATATTTAAAAATTACAGGTATGTCGATATATCTTATAATATATTAAAATAATAATAATAAAATCCATTTTCCCCACCAGCTACCCAACAACTGGACTATAAAAATATTGAGAAAATTAATCGAATAATTGAAGTTATATGTTGTGTACGTGCGTATTTGTAACTCCAAACATTACAAGTTAAAAAGGAAAAGTTAATTTTGTATTTATTTATTCTATGAATTTTAGTGGTCATTATAATATAGTTTCACAGCCTATGACTATCGTATGAGTTTGAATAATTATCCGAAAAATAAAATAGCACGTCTAAAGATTGGAACACCAGAGTCCTTTCCGACGAAGATACTATGCGACTGCAACGTATATTACTATATTTTATCCCATGGAAAATGATATAAGTGTCACATAGTTAATTCAACTAGCCACTACTATAAATATGAAAAAATGATATGAAGTAGCCAATTCAAACTATGACTTTTGCAAAATAACCATAGTTTCATTGGGTATAGCAAAATACCCAATTGAGAGTACTACGACTTTTAATCCTGTCTCGATTAATTTTAATCCAGCCTTCGTAAAGCTTACATTCTGTCTTTATAGTTCGTTGAGATTAAATTTAATCCAACCTAGATTAATCTTACTTGAGCTAGTTTACTTATAGTTGGCAAACTATGCATATTTTGCAAAAGTTTAAGTTCTATCTGGCTATATAGCCGCTTGACCCTATAAATATTAAGCTTTACAAACCAACTGAAATTTTGAGAAGCTGTAAACATACCCACAACAATTTTAAATGTTGTTAAAAATACAATAAGGTATCAATATACTATTTAACCTACTATTTAATTAATTATAAAATAACCTCAAAATTTAATATATTTTAATATTTTACGTGTAATTAAATTAATTTATCACAAAATAATTTTATGTTATTCTAATTTAATATGAACATTGATAAAAAAAAATCATTAAAATACATAATATGTATATAAATTAAAATTTTAAAAATAAATTGTTAAATTATATTACATTACACAGTCAATTGTAAATTAAAAAAGGATAGATATAAGTAACACGTAATATATGTAAAGTTTTAATAGGTATTTTAGTACGCGCTTCACTTTATAATTGTTTGTCGAGTATTTATATATTATATGTAATGCGTGTTTATTTTTAAAAAATATTACTTTGTATTTATTGGAGAGTCACATAATTAATTTAAACTTATATAATTGTATAGTATGATTGAATACAAAAAATACAAGTTAAATATATATGGAATATAATGTAATAATTAGAAATTTAAAATTATTAAAATATTATAAAAAAATATGGATTATGATTTTTTGTTATAAGAAATGGAGTATTGAATTGGAGATAGAAGTATTATTTGAAGTGACATAAATTGTATTTTAGAATATAAAAAATTGTATTTATAGAATTTAAAGTTGGGTATGGTCTTAGACAAAGTACGTATGTTTCCAATTTTATTAATTAAGGAAGCTGAATTTTAATGCCTATTTTAATTATTAAAACCTAATATTTTGAATACTTTATTGTATCCACAATGCAGAATACACAATCAAGTGTTAGGGCCAAGTTCCTCCACCGTGTTGGGCTGCCACCAACCTTAGTATAATATTGTCCGCTTTGGACTCAAGCCCGCACGGATTTGTTTTTGAGTTTCCTTCCCAAAAGACCTCATACTAGTGGAGTTAGGTGGGTCTCTTATATCCAATGCATTCTTTGCATTTACTTCCGATGTGGGACTTTGGTTTGCATCCCAACAATCATTCCCTCAAACCAAGGACCACATACACATGTCCTTCCCTCAAACGAAATCATCTTGTACCGCCGTTTGGACGCTAACGAGACCCGCCGCCTGACCGACATCATTGTCAGGAAGACTTTCGACACAAGGCACACCATCGCGAGGTCACCACACAGAGGGATTCTCCTTCCACATCGCAAGCCCAACCCAAACTCCCAGTCTCCTGAACCATCGGCTCTGATACCATTTGTTAGGGCCGAGTTCCTCTACCGTGTTGGGCTGCCAACCACCTTAGTATGATATTGTCCGCTTAGGACCCAAGCCCGCACAGATTTGTTTTTGGGTTTCCTTCCCAAAAGGCCTCATACTAGTGGAGTTAGATGGGTCTCTTATATCCAATGCATTCTTTGCATTTACTTCCGATGTGGGACTTTGGTTTGCATCCCAACATCAAGTATATTAAATATTTGACAGGAAAAACTAGCTAAATACATGGAGATGGGATCAAATTATATTTAAATTTTGTTAGATCTCTTACTCCTCCCTCGCGCAAAAGAAAGACAAAGATTAGTAGTTCCGAATTTTTTTTTTTTAAACATAAAATTTATTAAACAATTTTAGTTTTTATGTTTCTTTCAAAGAGTATATTTCAAAAAAATCGTAGAACATAGAAATAATAAAAAAGAAAGTAATTCATATAATTCCATATACTATAAAAGTATAAACAAAATAAATAATAAAATATCATTATAACGAATACGCAGCAATATACGGTGGAGATATTTAAAAAATTATCACGGTGTCAATACACGAGGAAGTCAAAAACGTGACAAGTCTTTCGCTTAACAATCGGCTGGGCAGAATTGCAGCACCCGGCGCCGCAATTTGAGAGAGAGTGTCGGACTCGCGTGGCCACGTCACGTGACATCCTGATTCGCCTTAACCCAACCATGGTCACACCGTTTTCGCATCCTTCAACCATGGTTCGGTTCGCTTCCGTTACATTACATTTTCTTTCGCGGTAAAAAAAAATAAAGTAATGATGGGTTCGTTGTCTCATTGACATGTGCCACGTCATCGCAACTCATCTGCGGTTTGTATTGCTTACAAGGACAGCCTCTGACGTCAAATTTCAACTTTTTTGGCATCTTGTCGTTTTTCTTCACCATCTAACGGTTCTGATTTTTCATCACCGGAATTGTTGACTATTTTTGCCATACAATTAGATAAGTGTCATTTTTTTTTTCAATTAAAGTTTTTGAGAGATTGTGCTTTATAGAAATGAGGTGATATTATTTAGAAATATTATTTAGAGATTGTGCTTTATAGTAGTTTAATATTATCATTGGTGGATGCACGAATCACCAAAACCAGTCCATCATCAAAATAGGCCAATCATGGTATCGGAAGCAATTATCTGAAACCAATATTATAAATTAAAACTTAATACATAAGCCAGAGATGATAAAAAAAATTAAACAAATATATTTATTAATAAATATAGTCAAACAATCCTTCAAAAAAAAAAAAAGGCAGCGGATGTTGGCGATCCATTTAGTTAATCGCTGGCCGTTTATCCCTTCATAGCTTCATCAGGTGGATAAGAATTAATATCAAATTGACTTATGATAAATAAATTTAAATAATCAAAGTTTCTATCATCATGATCAGGCGTGCAATATGTAAATTACATAAATATATATTTATTTTTATTTTAGAGCGCGCGCAATAGTGGAGAATCAACAATTAATATATAATTCCAAAAGTCTCCAAGTAGAGAGAACAAGAAAGATAGTGTGAACTCATAAACGCGGTCAACAGGCAAAGTGACAAAAATTGGCTAAGAGACAACAAAATTGTCACCGACACGTGCCGGTATTGGAAGGACAGGTGTCAGTCTACAAGCGGCTTAGATATTTTCGTGTCACTCATCTATTGGTTACGGGGGTTTTGTTGAAGTAAGCGTGACGTCATCCACGAAGCGGGCTTCTCAGTGAATAGAAGAGAAAGAGATGAGTGTGAAGGACGTATTTTTTTCTTTGTATAATAGCGAAATAATATAATAATAATTAAATAAATAAGTTAGTGGGGGTTAGAGTGAAAGCAATGGAGATAAGCGTTTGGGTTTATTTTATGGGCTCTTATAAAACGGGGTCGAAGTTGGGCAGATCAAAAAGCAAAAAATAAGTGAGGCAGAGAGATAAACACTGAGCGATTTTAGAAAAAAAGAGTGAAAGTGAGATTTGAGATCTGAGTTTTATTTATTTTTGTTTGTAATTCCCCTCTCTGATTCCCCGCTTCTCTGTATCCCCTTCTGTTAATCATCTGTTTTCAGGTTTTCTAAAATTTGGGTTTGTTTTTACCATTTCTTGTTCAACAAACAGATTTTACAAAAAAGCAAACTTAGAAGGAATTTCTGAGAAGTCAGGTGTTTTCAGAATCGAGATCCAGGCTTTTTAACAACTATTTTCTCGTAAATTTGTAGATTTTGTTTTTCTTTCTTCTTCTTTTGAAATCGGCTTTGAGGAGTATTTTTTCTCTCCGGAAAAGTCATTTTGTTTGCGAGACCGAAGGGGTTGATTATTATAAACCTCTTTCTCTTCTTTAGATCTTACACATATACATATTTTTTTCCTTTTTCTTTTTAAAAAACCACCTGTTTTCTTTCATTTTGGTATAAGAATCAGGTCACCTTTCTTTTCTTCTTCTTAACCTTTTCAATTTCTTGTTCGTGAATTGAATCAAAAGATGGCAGCTACAATGGATTTCTTCGGTAGCCCACAAATTGTTCAATCAGAGCTAATGGAAGCACTTGAACCTTTTATGAAAAGTGCTTCTTCTCCTTCCTCAACCCCTTCTTATTCTTCTTCTTCTCCGATTTCCTCAGATCCCCAATTCTCTTTCCCTTCTACTTCCTATTCTTCCTCTTCCCCTTCTTACAACAATGATTACGTCACTTTCTCACCCTTCTCTCTCCAAGCCCAGGCCCAAGCCCAACCCACTTTCTTCCAACAGTCCTTCCCAACCGAGACCGAGTTCGCTCCGATCGGGCTCAACCAGCTCACGCCGTACCAGATCCACCAGATCCAGAACCAGATCTACCAGGCCCAATCTGGCAGCTTCCTGGGCCCGAGGCCGGTTCTGATGAAGCAGCCGGGATCGGCGTCGCCGCCGAAGCCGGCGAAGCTCTACCGCGGCGTTAGGCAGCGTCACTGGGGGAAGTGGGTGGCGGAGATTCGTCTCCCGAAGAATCGGACCAGGCTTTGGCTCGGGACCTTCGACACCGCTGAGGAAGCTGCCATGGCGTACGATCGCGCCGCCTACAAGCTCCGCGGCGACTTCGCTCGCCTCAACTTCCCTCACCTCCGATCCGCCGCCGCTGATTTCAGGCCGCTCCACTCCTCCGTCGACGCCAAGCTCCAGGCCATCTGTCAAACCCTAGCCGAGTCTCAAAACTCCGGCGTCGGATCTCGGAAGGCGAAGAAATCCTCCGCCGCCGCGGCGAAAGCGCCGGCCAAGCCGAAGGTCGAGGAGAGCTCGTCTCAGTCGCTGGTGATCACGTCGACGACGACGGAGAGCGACGGAGCTTCGGCTGGCTCGTCGTCGCCGCTGTCGGATCTGACGTTTCCCGATGATTACGAGGCGATCTGGCCGGAGTGTAGCAAGAGCGCTGGATTTGGGCTTGCCTTGGAAGGAGACTCTGGGCTTGAGAAATACCCCTCAGAGATAGATTGGGCCTCTATTTTGGCTTAGGCCCTTTTCTTTTTTTATCTTGTAATGTTTTTTTTTTTTTAATTTACAGTCGAGTCTCAGTACTTTAATGTAATTTCTTAGGTGATGGCCTTGCGCAACGAAATTTTTACCGTTGCGTGGGGTTCCATTAGGTTCGAGACAGTTTACCTTATTTTAGTTTGTTAATGTTGATAGTCTTTTAGTCTGTTATTTACTGTTATATTATGTAAGATGTAAAAAGAAGGTTCTAGTCTCAACCATGGACAGCTGGTTTTTTCTCGCTGAATTCATGGGAGATGGAAATAGCTCTCTTATCATATATCATATTCGTTGTTATTCTGTTTATGTAAATTCAGAGTTTAGTTTATTTATTTCATCGTAGCTTTTACAAAATCTCTTGAATGATGTAATACGGATCTAAGGACTAAGTAAATGTGAATTATAATCCAATATTCACTTCATTCACGAAAAGCCGAACTTAATAGCATCGTCCACTGAACCTTTTTAATTTGGATTTTGGGTAATTTCACTAATGTTTATATTTTTCTATTTGTGGCAAAGAAAGCATTTTAAACACTGTCGGCGAACTGTGATCACGCCTTAAACGTTCGGCAGTTTTTTCAAGAGCGATATGTTTTTCTTTTCTATTTGTGGCAAAAGAAAGCATTTTAAACACTGTCGGCAAAGTGTAATCATATGCCTCAAAACTTTCGGCAGCTTTTTCAAGAGCGATATGTTCTTCTCGTATAGCCGCCCATGCTCTTATAGCCAACTTAAAACTTTATAATCATGTGTAGATTGTCGAATTGATGGTCGTCTCGGAGAGTTATTTTTTATGTTCGTCAAGAGAACAAACTATAACTATAGACGCAAAAGAAATTTTTTTTTTTTTTTTTTTTTTTTTTTTGATGATGTGCTCTCGAGTACTCTATATTAGTCGGATCGTAATATGAGCTGGGGATCTAATTCGTTCTAGACAAGAAAAAAAAAATTAAGGTGGAAGAGAAGCTGAGTTTTGACAAGTTACGTCAACTAGTCTTTGTGATATTTACATAGGAAGCCAAGAGGGATGCTTTAGGTGAGTCCCCTCAGTGATGGGAGTTTGTCCTAAGAAACGAACGAGGAGACGAGTCATCCTCGGAGAAGGAGAGGCCGTTTTTTTTGGAGGCCTCTTAAGGGCTTAGTCTTTTTTTATCTCCTGAGACATGACATGCCCTTGGGACGAAACCGGCTTTCTCAATTAGGATCGATCTTTTTTCACGAGACTTGATTTGAGCTTTGGATTGTGTCTAGACTTTATTTTTGGGTTTGAATCTTGCCTTGGTTGGTTGTGCCCCTTCAATAATTTTCTTTAATTTCGTCTTAGGGAGAAACTGAGGTGAGACAGAAACGATGATTTGCCAAGTTAAGTAAACTTACATTTGCATTGTCTTAGCCATGGTGTAATGAAAGAATGGATCTCAGGTGTGTCCCTCTTAGTAGATGGACATGTCCTATGCAACGAGGAGACCAACTGAGGGGCAGGCCGGCCCTCCTTGTTGGGGGAGATGCCTACTTTATTTTGGAGAAGGTACCTTATGACCTTTTTTTTAGATGGGACCAATTTTGTTTAATAAAATCGTTTTTCTTTACGACACTTAATTTTATTTTTGGGTTGCGTATTGACTTTATTTTTTTGGCTTAATTTTCGCATTGATAAGTCGGTTCATTTACTTTTATGTTATTTTAAATAAGAGTGTTATTTTGTTAGATGAAAAAAAGGGTTCTGATGAACTTATATAATCTATTTTAAAAAAATTGCGCATTTTTCACATGACTTTTGATTATGTTTTTACGTGTGTTTTTGCCTTATTTTTTACGGCAAGTTTGTCTCGACAAGATGTTTTGCAATATGCTCAACAATATGTTGAGACATCTTGGCCGCTGTGCGCAAAATATGTAATTTCGGCAAGTTTCATGTTTTGCCAAAATTGACTTTCTACGTATATTTTCTCCGTGTGAATGGGTAAGGAAATCCTATTTGGAATTTCAGAGATGTATGACCACTATAAAAGAGAGCATCTGCCCTTAGTGGTCTTTGATGCAATCATTCACACAATTAGGGTTTTTAGAAGTGCAAGACTGGCGGACTGGAAAACTGATTGTGTGGTGTTTGTGGTGTAATGCTAAACGTGACATTCATCTTCATATTAAGCGTTATAATTTTTTTGGGTTTTGTAATTCGTGATTATTGTTCACGGCCGTTGTTGCTGTTGAAGATTACTAATCATATGAGGAATGTTTGAGAGTTAAAGTGATGGGATCTCAGATTCAAGGGAATCTTAAGTTGAAATACACGGATAGTAAAGGAAAAGGGCTTTGAAAACTTGTTGTCTTTAATTCGTAGCATTTGAGTGAAGATTTAGGGATTCGGAGATAAATGAGAGTTTGAATAATGACACGTAAATGAGAAAATTCTATAGTCTGAGTATATAACTATAATAGAACAAAATAAGTAAAAGACCGAAATAACCCTACATAAATATAATAATGAAAAATATACTATACTAATATTCCCCCTCAAACTCACGATTCTACAACAATAAGCATTGAGAGTTTGTCAGCTAAGAAGCGGAAGCGCGGAGTAGAGTGAGCCTTCGTGAACAAATCAACAATCTAAAGCGACAAGGGAACATATGGCAATGTGATCGTACCAAGCTATAAATGATGGCGAGCGACATGACAATCAATCTCAATATGCGTGGCTCGCTCATGAAAGACAGAGTTACGAGAAATCTAGATGGCACTATGACTATCATAATATAGTGATGTAGGATGATGAAGAGTGACACCCAGATCAGCAAGTAACCAGCGTAACCAAACAATATCACATGTAGTTAGGGGTGAAAATCGGTTCGGTTCGGTTCGGTTTTAGACCAATTTGAAAACCGAAACCGAATTTTCGGTTTTGAAAATTTTGGACCAATGACCGAACCTAATTGGTCCAAAACCGAAAATCGGTTAACCGAAAATTCGGTTAACCGGTTTTGTAAAACCGATAACCGGTTTTATAACCGTTTTAAAACTGGTTAACCAGTTTTAAAGATGTTACAATTATCCAAATCGGTTATCTGGTTCAAATCGGTTATCCGGTTTAAAAACTGGATAAAAAAAAATCGATTAAATAACCGATAACCGAATTTTTGAATTTTCAAAACCGATAACCGAACCGATTCTTAAATTCGGTTTTGGTTAACCGAACCTAATTTTCGGTTTGATGACGTGGCCGAAGGGGTCAATTTTTGTGACCAAGCGCGATACTCAGATTAAGCGTAAGAGCGATAAATGACATCATGTGCCTTGTTATTTCCAAGAGACAAAATCTAGTGGTGGACTTGCGATCAGTAGGATCACCAGCCCAATCGACATTAGAGTAGGCACGCAACTCTAACAAGGAATATGAAGGAAACAACATACTCTAAAACTGAGTAACACGAAGATACGTGAGAATGCGAAGAACAGAATCCCAATGAATTGTGGTAGAAGCAATGACAAACTGACAGACAACATGAAAATCATGCGCAATGTCGGGATAAGTAACCGTGAGATAAACGAAGCTCCCTGCCATCGTGCGGTATTCACTAGGATTGGGCAGTATATGAGACCCGTCAGATGAAAAGTATGGAGCATTGGTTTCAAGTAAGTGTTAACATTTTTGATGTCAGTGTGACGAGCGCACTAAAAAAGATATGATATATACCCAAAAAGTAACACAACGAACCCTTATCTTTCATAGTAAAGCACCGAGCCAAGTTAGACTTCAATGATTCTATCCCATCATAATCATCGCTAGTAATAATAATATAATCAACATATAAGGGCAGAAAGACACGACTTGTACTTGTACGCTTGATGAACAAGGCGGAGTCATGCTGACTATGGAAAAGCAAAGAGAGGTAATAACGGTGGAGAACTTCTCAAACCAAGCTCGGGAGCTTGTTTAAGACCATAGAGAGTTTCCGCAGCTTGCACACATGACCAGGCAGGTGCGCAACACCCGGAGGGGGTTTCATGTAGTCCTCATCATGAAGATCACCATACAAGAAAACATTCTTCACATCCATCTGAGATATCTTCCACCGATGAAATGAAGCCACAACGATCAGAGTGTGAATGATCGACATCTTGCAACCGGCGCAAAAGTCTGTTTATAATCCAAACCATACCCCCGTGAATAGCCTTTTGCAACAAGACGAGCATTATACCTCTCCACGGACCCATCCGATTTGATCTTAATCTTATAGACCCAACGCGAGCCAATAGCTCTCTTTCCCGACGGCAACGGTACGAAGTCCCAAGTATAAATCTGATGTATAGCAATCAGTTCCTAGCCATATCAGCCTGCCAAAAAAGGGTCAACAACAATTTCTCTATAGGACAAAGGCTCAGACAGAGAGTGAAGAGACACAAGATAAATGAAACATAAGAGTAGAGTATGAAGAATATGCAAAGTCTGGAAATTTAGTGGACTTACGAGGACGAATGGATTGACGTCAAAGAGGATGATCCGAAATTTCGAGCGATGGCTGAGCAATCGTAGTAGGGGAGGTTCGTGGCATGAGTCTTGGGAACCAAATTATCCGTGGGTTTAGCCTCATCGGTGTCGATATCAAAATGATCTATACGAATGAGGTCGTCTTGGGTCAAGTGATGAGAACTAGCAGGAATAGAGAAGAAAATAATATACTCTAAAAACATTACACGACGAGAGACATACAATTTCTGACTAACCGGATAAAAACAACGATATCCCTTTTGACCAATACCGTATTCCAAAATGACACAAAAGTAAACTTAGGGGAAAATTTATCGCTCTCGTCGTGAGGTCGAAACACGAAACAAGTGAAACCAAACACACGCAAAAAGGCATAATCAAGGACATTGCCAAACAATTTTCCAAAGGGGGGACAAACCTGAATTGTGAGAGGTAAGGATTTTGTTTATGACGTAGACAACGGTATGTATAGCCTGCCCAAAAAAAAAATATTAGAAACCTCGGCAGGCAATAGAAATGAGTGAGCGATCTTAACAAGATGACGATGTTTCCTTTCGACAACATTGTTTTGTTGAGGTGTGTCGGTGCATGAGGTTTGCCAAATGATTCCATAAGAAGCAAGTAACTGAAAAAATCGTTAGAAGTATATTCACCCCCTAAATCACAACAAATGGCATTTAATGATAGCAGAGTGTGTTATGTTTTAACGAGAGTTCTAAAATCACGATAAGTACCCACAAAATCAGATATGCGTTTCATAAGATAAACCAAAGTGTAACAGTGAAATCAATGATAAAAGTAGCGTAATATCTGGAATAAATACTCATACCGTTCTGTCAAAGTACACAAATATCCATCTCTAGTTGATACTGCATGGCAAAGTTAGACTGAGTATAGAGTCTCTCCTGGTGTTCACAGACCTCATCCGCAATCTTGTATTTCGCCAACTGAGCACAAATCGAGTGGGTACCAGAATAGTTAATCCACGTGATAATCTTCGCATTATTAGTCTTCCAAGTATCGACTGTTAGGAACTCTTGCCCAAGAGAAGATTTATTTATAATTTTCGCTGAAATATTAATAAAATAAAGTTTCGACATTTATAATCTATTTGAATTGAAAGCGTTATCTACTATTGCAAATAGTTACAACAAACATTCATCAATCCTTAGTCTCCGTATTAAACCGAGTCACGTGTTGGGCACTTGAGTTCAGGCGGTGAACTAAAACAAGGTTGGTGACTGATATAAGCCTGGGTAGCTGTATCCGAAGTCACATATGTGGAACACAAGTGAAGTTTGATCACTTAGTGGGGACCCGGACAGATCTTGCGTGTAGATGTGTCGTTTAAGGATCATTACGACAAATTAACCGAGATCACAAATGATGGTCACAGTGAGACTTGATCTAAATCCTGAAGTGTTCATGGACTTCTAGGTCTTGTTACTTAGTTCTTTGATTCATCACGTTGAAGGCCAATTAAGGTTGCATAAATAGATGTTTTGGGAACTCATGACTTGATCGTAGAAGGGAAGTGTTTCACATATACGGAATCCAGCCTTCCTGAAAGAAGGTAAACATTCTCTCACCTAAGGGTTGATTCCAGAACCGATAGATTGCGCGCACTCTCGAAATAAGTAATGTTCGAGAGAATCTTTCGCTGGGGAAGCAACAATGCTTAAGGCTCATATGTATGAGAAATGTATAACGAAATAATTGACCTCTTCTCGATACAGGTTGAACCTGGAGGATCTTGATCACGTACTGACTATATCAGTGGACACTCGTCACGATGAGTAAATATAATTCCAGTATTAAAGGGCAGTTCAATCTTAGCTTACACGGTGGAGTATTGACTAAGATTAGATGAATCGATCGAAAAAGAGAAATGACTATTTCATCTTTTTGATCGGATTCGTTAAGCTTCAACTACTGGGTCCATCGTCCCTGATTCGGCTTCGATAAAGACGAATAAGAACTTTCTAATAATAATGTTTTTTTAATATAATCTCACATGTTGTAATAAGATTAGCAGCATACATTCGGAAATTTGTTTATTTGTCGAATTAACTATTTATAGTGGAATTAATTATTTGTTGTTGGATCAAGTAAAGAATTAATTGAGTTTTGAATTGGGCCTTATGGACATTGCAAAATTCGAAATTCCTTAGCCCATAGAGAAGCAATAAATTTGTCCATACCCACAGTGGGTATATAGGGAAAACGTCCAAAAAAAAATCCTTTGCTCATGGGCACATGAAGTTTGAAATACCCATAGTGGGTAGGTATATTGGGAAAACGCTCAACTTTTCTCTTTCATGATTTAAATAAAGAGAGAATAATATTTAAAAAGAAATAAAATATTTGCCTTTATTGTCTCTATATTTAAATTCCTAATATCTAGGAGATAATGTTAGATTTGATATTATCTCACTATTTAAAAGGGAATAAGATATTGCCTTTTTAAATATATTCCTTATTTAAATGAAGATATTATGGAATGATATATCATAGATTATGATCCAAGGGTTAAGAGAGAAAGTAGGAATTTAAATAAATATCTAATGGTTGATCTTTAATTGGAGACTAGGGTTTCCTAAAATCTCTCAATTTCACTACTATAAATAGGGGTTCAAGGGAAGAGAAATTATTGTACCTAATTGCTCTAGAATTTTCGTCCATTCCCTCTCTGTGGTGGACGAAAATTTCTCTCTATCCCTTGCCCTCGGAACTCCGTGATTCCGATCCCATAAACACGGTGCGACCTGAATTCATTGTTCGAGGTCGTAGTGAGATAAAGATTGTGCCCACTCATATTTCCTATTCGTCTCGGAGATTACGTTTCGGAAGACTGCGGTGTCATCAACGATGACTTGAAGTTGATCCCGAAGTTTCAGAAACAACACGAATGAGTAGTTTTATAAGGACTGAAGATGGATTTGTCAAAGCTTGAAGATTTTGTTCGTGAGCCCAACAAGTAAGTGTCACTAGAAATTAATCTAATTTTTAATCGGTTGCTTGCTCGCTCTCATACTTTTATAGAACACACAAGTAAATCTAGATTCTTTTTTTAATAACCACCTTAATTAGCTTTCGAGTAGCGTTATCATTTTTTTCCGCACGGTTATTAAGGTGAAACAATCACCAACATCGACCGAAGTCGCAAAATCAGCGGCCTTATCATCGGAAGGCTTAGTCCGCACACCCGTCACATAATTCCACGTAGAGTTTCCACACAGAAAATTCCTCATAACGTAACTCCAATATGAGTAATTTTTCCTATCCAATTGAACACCATTCGTCCGAAGGGAATCATCTCTACGACCCGCTATATCGAAAACACTAATTTAAACACTCCAAAATTGGAAACTAAACAAACAGAGAGAAAATCCCAAATCAAAACTTAAATCGTCAATCACCAACGTATCCAAACATCACCAAATCGAAGGACAAAACAATCACCTAAACAATTACGACATCCCCAAATAAAGGGAAAGAGACGAAAATACCAACTGTACCGACGAAAAACGTAACTAGACTCGCAAAAAAAAAAGCGTGATTGGTATATTAACTTTCTTCAATCAATCAAAAAAAGCCATGGGTGAAGGAGATGACTCTTATACCATGAAGATTTATGGATTTAGAGAGAAAAATGAGAGTCTGAATAGTGATACGTAAATGAGAACTATTATAATTGTAGTGTCTGAAATAATCCTACATAAATATAATAATGACAAATGAATAAAAGACTGAAATAATCCTACATAAATATAATAATGACAAATATACTATGCTAATATTGAGAACTATTTTATGTTTTGTAGTGTCTACTTTGTTGTCATGAATACTTAGTATTTGAATTGTATTTTTCGTAATTTGGATTTAATGATACTTATATATATTTTGAGTTTTTTAAAATTATATTTTGTTATAGGATTTTTGTCGATATATTTTTCGGTAGTTGATATATCATCGGTATCATTAGTAGTTGGTATTATAAATATTTTAGGATATCAATCGATATATTAATCGGTAGCCGATATATCAGTAAAACCAAAATCTCGTTATCGGCATCGATATCCGTATTTGAAATATTGCTTTGACGAAATTAGAAACGGAGATCAATAGTTCCATTTAATAGTGATAAAAAAAATATGTTAATTGCTTGGATTCTCGGTGGGTTGAGGTGATAGAAAGCAGGCATGATTATTGCCTTCCAACTTGCTAGGTATTATATCATAAAAATCATGATGTTTCTATAGAAAGTCGTTAAGCTAGGAATTACATCATTTGTTCACGGGAAGATATCAATCTCTTTCAATGATGTCTGTGTGAAACTAGTTTTTAATAATTCCAACCATTTGCAATGTACATATGAACAAGTCATGACAAGAAAAGATAAGATAAGATGGTATAAATACAAAACTAGCTTCCATATTTTATATTTTATGACCAAAAATATCTTTTCTTAAGTTGAATATATTTATTTGCATCACGGTAATCGAACTCATAGAATATATAATTTCTTTCAATGATATTTTATTCCTCAATGGTTATCAAACTTTTTTTTTGTCCTTCTTCTTCCTCTTGCTTGTAATAATTGTGTAAATGAAATACATCGTGAGTTTAATAAGTAACATTATAATAAATCTCTCTTACAATATAAATACTCTTTTTTTGGTTACCAATACATATCTCTTACCAATAAAAAAAATAACTCTTACCAATAAAAAAAAATATCTCATACAAATGTGCGTGTGTTTAAGAGAGCACAAAGCCCCAGATAATTGTTTCAATAAAATATCAAAATATTGCGAGATTTCAAAAAATATCACGATGTTATATTTTTGTCTGTAATCTCGTTTCATTTTGATTTTCTTATCAAAATCTGGCGGTATCTTACCAGCATATAATAATAATAATAGTTTGTTTTGTGTAATTTCTCGTCATTTATCGCTAACATTTTCCAATTTATCGTCATTGACCCCGAGCTTTTTCATATGCTCAAATTTTGTTTTTTCATTTGATTTAGTGTTGGTTTGTTTTTAATATTAGATTGATGATTCGTACTACTTTGTAATTCGATTGGTGGATCGCCATTTTTCATGACGTACATCCATTTTTCTAGCAAGCCTTATTTTCTCTGGTAGTTCTAAAACTCGACATGAACTTAAATTCGATTTGTGATTGTATGGGAATTTACATGTTTCTAATAATTTTTTGTGATTTATAATTGATAATTTAATTGCATGTTGTATGTGTTGTGGATGAGTTCAATTACGACATGCATTTGCAAGCATACCTCTATGGTTCTAAATTCTAATCTATAATATACATATCGTGAGTGGTTAATTAATGTCAATAGAAAATGGTTAACCTTTACTTTTCTCGCTCGAGTGTTTTGAAGAAGGTCGAGTTCAAGGTGTGGCAATAGAAGCCTCTAAGAAAAAACTTATCAATCATAATTTCAGAGATGACTATCATGTTCCTTTCGTAACCTCGTTCGTCAAGTCAACGTTATTTATAATGAGAGAGATAACCATAAAAACAACATGACACTTGTGTTTTTAATTTTCATACGTCCGATCCCATCGAAAAATCATATCTTCGTTTTCAATGATGTACGAGTGAAACTATCGTTTTAATAATTTCCAACCATTAGAAAGGTTTAAATAGAATACGCCGTGATAAGATTGTGAAATAAAAAAATTGCTTCCATATTTTTTATTTTACGATCACACTTATATGGAGTTTAAATAATTAACAAATTTGCTTTAGTTTAAATACCCGATTAACAATATTTTTTTTACTTATCGCTGTTAAATGTCATTACTCCAGTAGTGAAATTTAGAGCAACTACTTTATAGCTAGTTCTAAAATCCCTTAAAGGTTTGATGGATGAATACGAACACTAAAAAATTACTCACTTCGAGAAAGAATACATGAGTATTTCTGTGGCTAAAACTCTGACAGAGAAATCCAAAATATGCCTATTGCACCTTCTTTAAAAGAACCACAGCTAAACACAGGCCCATAAAAAAACATCAAATAAAATGAAAATACATTAAATAACATTAAAGAAAGAATTAAACCTATATGAGAAGTTTCCCCTCTAAGTCCAAACTGACTACATCTTGCGACGAGTCCTTCCAATAGAGTTGATTTTGTGATTGTTTATAACCAATGACATGGGATTTCGATAAATTAAAAAAAAAATTATGTTATATTTCTTTATCAAGTAATAATGGATTAGCCACGACACATAATTAACAATAACTGAGCTTTTCTTGACGACACATAATTTGCTATATAAATAAATAAGCGAGCAGGATCTCGTAAAATCATACGGAATTTGTTATTTTCTCTTGATTCCTGCATATTTGACCGAATAAAATGTTAAAAAGAATTGGAGTTCCGTCCCGGGCGTGCTTTGATTTTGGCTTTCGCAAAAAGGTGAGATCGGTAGGAATAAAGTTAACTGATTCTCTCTCTCTCACACACACACACACACACTAAGATCATATTCTGATTCTTCCTCAACGTCCAATACTACTCATTGAATTCATATTTTGCTATAATTGACTAACCACCGTGTTTTTGCTGTTTTAGAATCTTCCAATCCAGTGGGTTGAGAAATATCTTGGCCAATCGCTCGTGTGAATGGAACCATATCGAGTGAGAGTGACCAAAAGTAGATACTAAATGGGAATCCTTTTGATCATCTAAAGCTTTGTGTAAAGCATTTGAGCGTCTTTAGGATAATTTGGAATCTCAACGCTGTTCTTATAAAATGTATGGACATGGAATAAATATAACCTTTTAGCCAATTGCCTTTACATGGCCTGAATGATTTTTTTGCCCAGAATGCCCACATATGTGTTGTGTGGTCCAAGTCTATTTTATTACTTTTCGCACTGTGGCCGATAATGGAGCAAAGAATCTTGTTCGATTTTAGGCCAAAATAACTCTTGCCCACAGAATAATAATAATAATAATAAAAAGTTTACAACTTCGTATTGATAATCAAACCTGTGTGCGCGCGCTTCCAATTCAGCCACCGATCAATTGCGTAAAAAAAAATGTAATTTATAATTCAATCTGGAATATCACACCACCTCCATTTTGAGGAGATTTGAACCTTGCACCTCACAAATAGATAATAGTATGATATTACCACCAGACTAAACTACAACCACAAAATTGTTGTGCAACTAAAAATGATAACATATGTTTTTTTATTTACACTAGTATTAGCTCGCATTATTTTCGTCTCTACATATAGCACACATGAATTAATTACACTATGACTCGAAGTTCTCCAGTATTTATAAAAGTTAAGGATACCATTTTCTTTTCTTACTTTAAATAGTTTATTTCCATTAAAGTAGAAATTTTTTTTTCAGATTCCCTAGTTTTATTCCTGATGATGTTCCAATTGATTGTATGAATTCTCGAAAAATGAAGTCTAAATCTGAAACAGGTATTCACATCAGTTAAGTGGTGACGAACTGATATAAGAGTTCAGGCCGTTGGCGAACTAGGTTCACAATTTCAAACCTAATTCAGTGATCAAACAGATATCGAGACAAAATTTTAGTTCGCGACCTTAAGAGATACCTAAGCCTTCTAATCACCGTTACATTCATCCCTTCGATTAATGATCCACGAGAGGCCACTGAATTGCAACCCGCCATGCATATTTGAAAAGCGAGCATAAATTAACTGAATTTACCGATTTCCATCTTCTTCTTGATTGCTTTCTGGCCATGGTATACAAAAGAATCTAGTATGCCAGAAACAGTGAAAACACCTGCACAAGTGCCAAATAACGACATTAAAAAGAAAGAATTAAAAAAAAAAAAAAAAAAAAAAAAACACGCTCAACAACCAAAGTTACACAAGAACGCCTTTAAATAATTGAGATAACAATTACCTCCAACTATAGCGCACATGTTCGTGAGGAAGTGTAAGAACGAAATATGCTCCTCCGTAAAAGTAACCTGTGGATTGAAACCGGTGGTTTTCATAACGCAGAGATAATACAATCATAAAACGAGATTATTTGGAAAATACTATGAAACAGCATAGAATGTAATAAAAAATATGTAAAAAAAATATTAAGCACACCTTGATTGGAGAAAGGTCATAATAGAAAAATACTCCCGGAAGGAACTGAAGGTTGCCTACTTCTGAATATCTCAAATGTTCGGTCACGGAGAACTGAAAAATCCAATGGCCAATAAGTCATTTTCCATGTGATAGATAATGCAAACATAAACACATGAGAGAGAGAGAGAGAGACCTGATTTGACTGGATAGTGTGTCCACTCAAGTCCGTGTAAACAGTCGGAACAACCTAAAAATCATTGTGATGAACATTGATTATGTTGATGCTCCGAATGGTTATTCTTTTGAATTTTGAAAGAACAAGCCAGGAGAGGAAAAACCTTGATAAAATACTGATACATTCCAGAAGGTGTTACTTGAGTCCACTTTACACTGAGATTACAAAATGAAACTTATGTTCAAGTATAAACATTATCACAAGTAGAAAACGCCAAGTGACAACGACACAACCACCATGGAAATCAAATGAGAACGAGAGGAACAAACCTGTCAAGGGGATTTACGACACCCGGAAAAGATTCTCCAAAAGCCAATTTGTTGATCTTGTGACTTATCTGTCATTCATTGAAGACTAGTGTCAGATAACAAAAAGGTATAATTTATGCCCATGTAACATCTATACAGATATTTGAAGCAAAATGTATATATTTATGTGTGTGTATATATATATATATATATACACACAAATGTAGACATTTTAAAGCTTGAAAGAGCTTTAAAGGAGATACTTTAAAGGGTATGGACTTCTCTTAAAAATGAGAACATTATATATTTGAAGCAAAATGTATATATATATACAAATGAAGACATTTTAAAGCATGAAAGAGCTTTTAAGGAGATAATATAAAGGGATGCAATGGATTTCTCTTAAAAATGAGACAACATTATATACATAAAGCAAAATTGTGGTTTCCAGGAATGATAACTTACATTAAAACTATCCTTCTGAAATGTCAATAGATCGTGAACATGAACATTTGATTGGTGAAAGCTTTTCCCAGGTGCAAAGTGGAAATTTCCAGCAACCTTATTAACTTCCAAGAATCCATATATATTGCAGCCCTCACCGTCTTGATCTTTGATTTTTTGCAGAAAGCCTTCTCTTTTGCACTACATGCAGCGAAATGTAGAAAATATTTTAGTTCAATAAGAAATAATACTTTATATCACTATTAAATTCAATCAATAGTGATTCCACAAAATTTGTAAATAAAGCTACATGATAAATTTAATCTACGTAAACAACTCAACATGCAATATTTTTTTTTTGCCCAACTAAACATGTAATATTGTGATACCTAAGATGAACATGATTCTTTGAAAGAATAAAATAAATTAAAATATAGATCAACTTTCCAATTTCCTAGAAAAAAAAACAGAAAAACATCCTTTTTCGTAAATTATGGTAGAAATATAATGGTGAAAGGGGCTATGGTATCGCTATCACATCAGTGCAGAATAGCAACTCATTTTCAGAGCTAAATAAGTCCCAGAGTTAAACCTGGTCAATCTCATCTGGATTCGTCAATGCCCATCCCTTCTTCCTGTATGCTTCACGAACTTCTTCACAATTGTTACAACATTCGTCATCCATCTGCAGAAGTTTGAACATGAAAACATCTATAATAACAATAATAATAATAAAAAAAAAAAAAAGCAGAACATACTGATATTTTTATTTCATTTTAAATTTTAAAAAAAGCTTTGGTTTTCCATTTATTTTTTATTCCGTGTGCATTGCCCACGAGGCCCAGGTGAGAGACATCCACTGGCTCCAAGTTTTTGAGTCTGAATCTGAACTGGGACGTGCATCAACCCGCACATCAGACAAACCTTTTTAGTTTATAAGCTCAATTAACTAAATTTGAAAACTTTCTGCATTGACATACTCATACGCATCAACTTTCATAAATAAATTTCCGTTCTATGTATTTATTAATGTTTTCTGGTATACAGACCGATAGTATTTTCTATCAGTCAAACACTGCACCTGAACCTGCATGGAAGAGCATGCATCAAAATTGAAAGGAAAAAAAAAAAAGCATACCGATTCTGCACCATAGCAGGAACCACAATATGTCTCATTGTGTTCAAGCCTCCCACCATGTCTCTGTAAAGGCTTCTCAATCTGTATCGAGAAGAATCATCATCAACGCAATGAGATAGAATATACAGCAGACAGAAACAATGGTTCTTAACTCTATTTGTTATAACCTCTGTTTGACCAAAGAAACTAGACGGGGATGGACATAGATCATAGAACGGAAAGACTTCAGGCAATTGAAAGAATATAGAAATCAGTGAAGGATATTAAGTACCAGACTGAAAAATAGAATTTTTCTAAACCACATGACGTTAAACTACGATCATGCATCATATAATAAAAAAATATACGTATTTATTCATGTCTCCGCTAGAATCATATATGGGTAAGGATCAGTTCAAAAAGAAGCCCATTGAAGGGGAGAGGGAGAAATGTTTTTAAGAACTCTCATGAACGGGAAACTAGGATAACTATAAAGCCACTTCCAATAATTGAATTTCAGAACACAACAGTTGAGTATTTGCAAGGTAGTAAGGAAACTGAAAGGAAAAACTGTACTATACCAACATGTGAGGGTGTAAACATATCAGTAAAGTAAAGATGATGCCAAATGTAAAATTAAAGAAATATCGAGTACCTTGGGTGCGCCAATCCCATCTTGCTTGGTTTCAATTACATTGCCATGCGAATCTAATCTCTTTTTTATTATGTCGTGTCTCTGCAGTTATAGAAGTACCCCAACCGGTCATACCCAAAACAGACAATGGAAGAAAGGACTTGTACCAAAGATTTTCAAATTTCCTAATTAAGAGTACAACACTTGGATTCAAGAATTTGAAACATACCACATCAAAGTGTTGTTCTCCGCTAATGTCCATAGCATCAAGACTGAGTATGGAGCAAGAAAGCGCAGGAAAGGTGACATCAAACTGCACTTCCCATCATAAAAAAGAAGGAAAAAAAACACAGTTTTAATTAGTTTAAGTGCAATGTGGAGCTTCTTTGAGAATTCAAATAAGGGCAATATGATATATATCATCCCACATGACACTACGGTGGATCAAATAAGACAGCAGAAGCTTTTGAATTAAGCCTTCCCAGCATTTCTTAATAAATTTTAAAGTCTAATAATTTATCTTGTTGCAATGATGTCATGAAATGTAGTTTTCACTGCATTTTATGGAGATATAAAATTGAAATGTCCCTTTCAAAAACAAGTCTTAGCCCCCAAATTCCCTTGAGCAGAATTCTATCAAATTAAATGAAGAACAGTGCATATTAGACAGAAAAAAAAAGAGAGCATTACATTGATACGCAGGGTTTCTCCTCTTGAAGTATCTACCACGAGAGTCGTCTCAGTAACGGAGTGCAAATATAACTCTAAAACCAAAACAATTCAAATATTAAAAAAAAAAATAAATCATTGCTTGATAGCAAAATGGACCAATTCAGTATAATAAAATTAGAATTCAAACAGCAATTGCAAAGAAGCCAGTGTTCTAACAAGAGATCGAACACAAAAAAAACCCTTGAGATCTGAGAGAAGGGAAAGCCTACGGAGCTCGGAGAAGAAAAGCAAGAGCATGACGATTGAGGAGGCAAGGGTGATGACGCCGCCGGAGAGAGTACGGCTGTAGAAATCCTCGTTGATTTTGGGATACGCGTCCAAGCTCCGAAGCTTGCTCATTATGTTGTCCATTTTCTTTCTTCGATTCCGATTCCGATTCCGATTCGGTCGATCGGTGTACCGATGATATTAACCTAAATTAATTGTGTACCTATACAATAATTTAAGGGGGAAAAAGAAAAAAAAAACGCTTACATATATAAATTTTATATATCAGAACACAAACTCTGACTGTTTCTAGATTCTGAGTTGAAATCCAAACGCCCCGTTGAAAGTGAAATCCGATTTGATCATTCGTCTTTCCTATCGCATGTGTTCTAGTTCTTTAGCGGGGCGTTTGGTAATTCAGAGAAAGTCTTTTTTGGCTTATATTTCTTTTGCTAACGAATTAAGCACCAAAATGAAACTATAAAATTTGTTTTTAGCTTATATTTTACAACTTTTAAGAAAATAGCCTACATTTATTAACAAATTCGTCATTTTCTCTCTCCTATTTTTTATTACATTTTTTTACATAAAAACTTCAAAAAACCATATTTATCTCATATGAACTCGAAATTGAGTGATTCCAAATCCTATGGATTCGTGACGCTGAGATCTTCAAAAATAGATCCATTGTGTTTGATGAAAAATCATATTTAATACCATAGATGTAGACAAATCACGTTACTACCTTAAATATGGAAATAATTGAAATTTTTTGAAATTATCGACATAAATATAATTTTTCATCAAACACAATGGGTCTATTTTTGAAGATCTCGACGCCACGAATTTGTAAGATCTGAAATCACTCAATTTCAAGTTCGTATGAGAAATTTACAAATTTTTGAAGTTTTGATAAACAAAAAATTATTTAAAAAAAAAGAGAAAGAAATTGAGGAATTTGTTAATAAATAAAGGCAAATCAGACCTTTGACACATAAGCCATTTAGCTATATCCCTAAAAATTGTCAAATATAGGTTAGATCCAAAATCACATGTTTAAAGTGGTCCAGTTAGTTACAAATCTCATGAATAATTTTAGGGCTTTGCTATTATTAATATTTTGGGTGTTTTATTTATGTATTTATTTATTTGCTAGTTCTAACAACGCGGTTGCACGAGTTAGAAAAATTATGATTGTTTTTAAACAAAATGTGGAAAATAAAAATAAGGAAAATAAAGTAAGGTGAAGATTTTTAATTGTATTAAATTAAATTTAGTAAAATTGTTGTCAATGATTTTTTAAAAATAACAAAAAGTAGGGAAAAAAAACTCTTGTATGATTAAAAGTTTTACAAAATACTGCATGTTTTTCTACCTGTCAGATTTCTTAAAAGTATTATGGGGAAAAAAATTTAGTTAAATAAAAGGTGAAGTTAAATTTTGATAAAATAAATAAAAAAAGATATAGAGAAATATAAAATTAAAAATTTTCTTATATTTATATTAATATAAAATCTACGTATAATATAAATACGACATAGTTTTTCAAATATTATATATATATATATATATATATATATATATATATAAACATATAATCCAAATGATGTATGTTATTGATAGAGTATAATATAGTATTAGTAATTATGATTATAATGGGAAAAAAAATTAGTTAAATAAAAGTTGAAGTTAAATTTTGATAAAATAAAGAAAAAAAGATATAGAGAAATAGAAAGTAAAAAAAATTCCTTATATTTATATTAATATAAAATCTATGTATAGTTTTTCAAATAATATATATATATATATATATATATAAACATATACATTATTTGAAAAACTATACATAGATAATATAGTATAATATAATATTAGTAATTATGATTATAATATACATAAAAAAATTATACAAAATATATTGATGAGAGATGGAGGAAAAAAAATTATACAAAATATGTTGATGAGGGAGGAATTTTTTTTTTTTTTTTTAAGGATAAGGGTTAAAAAAAAAATCTATTAATATAAAATCTATGTATAGTTTTTCAAATAATATATATATATAAACATATACATAATGTATGTTATTAATATAGTATTAGTAATTATGATTATAATATACATAAAAAAATTATACAAAATATATTGATGGGAGAGGGAGGAAAAAAAATTATACAAAATATGTTGATGAGGGAGGAATTTTTTTTTTTTAAAGGATAGGGGTTGAAAAAAAAAATCAAAAGCTAAGGGTTGGAAAAAAAAATAATGAAAATAAATAAAGGACAAGGGCTGGAAAAAAAAAAAAAAAAAAAAAAGCCGCCAAGACAAGTGTTGAAAAAAAAAAAATTCAAAGGCCAAGGGTCGGGAAAAAATAATAATAATAAAAATTCAAAGGTCAAGGGCCGAAAAAAAAAAATAAAAAATCAAAGGTTAATGGCAAAAAAAAAAAAAAAAAACCACGTGGCGCATGATGCAAGTTGAAGGAGAGGTGCTTCTTATTAACTATGTTATGGATATGGATTTATTTAGGTTCTTTCCGAAGAATAGCTTAGCTTCCCTTCTTCCGCAGTATTTTTATTGTCTGAAAATAAATTAAATATACTTATAAGTAGAGCTTATTGGAGCGAAAAAAATTGAACGTAGAGCCAATGTTAAATTTACCTTAACCTCTTTTCCCTTCTAGCCGTTGATTTAAATTACTCAGTACGCCTAAATATAAATTATAAACTATAATTTAGAGTTAAAATATAATTTAAAGTGGGAACACTAAAGCAAATTAAAAATCATAGTTACAAAACAAACAATTTAAATGGTTGAAAGTTATCTCTTTTTTTTAAATATTAAAAATAATTATAACGGATCAGGTAAAGATTTTTTGTAACCGTAATCATATATATTTCGAACGGGTATTATCCGACCTTTTTAAATCGGATAACAAACGGGTAAACGATTATTGAGTCGTCGCTAGTCCCATCTCTATTTTTTTATTATATTCTCTGCCACTATTTGTTTAAAAGTGATCATTTTATTGGTTTGCTGTGCAATTCACATATTTGGTTCGATGAAATTTCATAAATGCATAGATTAATTCTAAGGGCATGTTTGGTTGGATAAAAATAGGCTCGAGTAGAATGAAATACATTCTAAAACTCTTAATTACTTTATTTGGCTTATTTTTATGCGCCAGAATCATCATTTAATAGAATATACATTACATCAATTTCATTCCTATCATATACTATAGAGAATGGACCATTCCATTGCGTAACCATTTACTTTAAGAAATGTCTTAAACTAGACTTTATAATTAGAGAAATATCATTAATGTACCTCTCAATTAAGAAATATCTCAAAATGAACTCTTGCTCGTATTTCGGACAAAAATACTCCTAAAATAATTTAAAGAAGAATTTGTTGCAACCATCGAATTCCCTAATTTTTTTAAGATTCTATCCAAAATTTCATTAATCAAGAAAATAATCAATCAGGCCGAAACTAATTTAATTAACTTCGGCCTCGTGGGCTATTTTTTACTAAAATGAAACCTTGACTATTTTTTTAAAGGATTGCGGGCTATTGGACTACTGACTTAATTGACCCATCATTTAAACTATAATTTTTTTAATCATTTCCGCTGTCTCATTCTTAGTATTGATGGATTCTGACGAACTTTGATGGATTTTGACGAACTCAGACGATCTTCGATGATCTCCAACGATCTCCGACAGACACATGTCGAATTATTTATTTATTTATTTTCATTTTAAAAGATTAAAAAGAGTCGATGTTGCTTATAAGTCAAATTAATTTTGATTAGTTATGATAAATTCCGATCATTTTCGATGAGCTTTTAATATCATTGCAAGTCATCGTAATTAATCAAAATTAATTTGAATTAAAAGCAACATCGACTATTTTTGTAACCGCGATTTTATAAGACTCTGTTTCATTAATTTTGATAATTTTCTATAAATTTAGATGAAATTTACTTTTTTCTTTAGTGATAGAGTTCAAAATGAAATTTTTAAAAAATTAAATTTAAAAAGAGCGGTGTTCTTATCCTAAATAAAAATAAAAAGTTAATTTTGAGATATTTCCTAAATAAAGAGTTAATTAGTGATATTTCTTTAACTATTAAATTAGTTGCCGTCGAGAAAAAAACTATTAAATTTAGCTTAATAAATTTCTCTTTATTTTTCTAAAATTATCCCCATTGGTGTTAGAAAACAAATAAAATATTTTTGTGTATTTGAAACAATATTCAAGCACATTCTCTGCATCAAATACCATTCATTTCTCTGGCCACCTAATATTTTCTCCGGCCATCTAATCTTTACGCCGAATAACCAATTTATTCTCCCCAAATATTTATTGGCTTTCCTTTTTCGATCGAAGCCGCAAATGCTTTACAACATGGGCGACCCAAGCTTCGTTTTCGTCACTGTTCTCGTCGGAGAACGTACCCTCGTTCGTGACCCAAACTTTGTCTTCGTCAACCAAAAAAAGTCGATTATGTTTCGGCGGCAATCCAATCACTACGATTAGAGATCGATCGAGTTCGAGTTTCTGCGCTTATGGAGCTCGCACGCCGGTACTTTCGGGTTTTAGTGAGAAGATTTCTGTTTATCTATAAAAATCTCGTACCTTTAATTCATAATCGTACTAAGATTCCGATTTATTTTCATTCCCAAACAACAGTCTCTCTCTCTCCACTACGACGATGCTTTGCTTGCACTTCTGGGCTACACCGGCGATGTGATCATCGGCCGAAGAGACCATGGTAAGTCACTCAGCGTTTCGTTACACTCCGACGACGAAGAACCAACTTTCAAACTCGCTCCAGATATATCCTTCCTTCAGCGTAGCGAAAGGTACTCATAAACCCTAACCTTACACGGTACACCTATGTCTCTCCAAAGCAACATTTGACTGATGATGCTAAATTGAGTAATTCAGGGACCTGGTTGAGAGGATCGCGGCGCTAAGGTTTTACTACCGAGAGAGCTCGACCGATTCGCCACCGAGTCCCGGGATCTGAGCTGGATAAGATCCACCGACGCGAGTCCTCTGACGGCGGTCTCGGAGCTTTCGAGAGTAAATCAAGGGAAGTCGAGGTTCTGTCTGTATACAGGTCAGAGGCTTTTGGCCGAGACTGTCCCGCTCTTGGCCAGTCATTCAGAGCCTCAACAAGGTTCGCAGTCGATTCTGATGATTTTGATATAGTGTGTGTTGTTAGTTGATTTATTGTATTTTTTTTTTTTGTGATTTGCATTGTGGGTGTTTTGAGTTGGCTTTTTTTAATGGGTTACCTCTTTGCACAAGCTCATTGTACAGATTGAGAGCGGTGATATTCGTGGTGGCCAACTTCTTAACTTGTTGCACGAACGGTGCTATTGTGGAGTTCCCGAGTTGCAGACCTGCGTTCAAAGGTGTGTTAGATTACCGACATTGATAAAAATTGTAGAGTAGCTTACAGGAGAGATATGTTGGCATTACCACCTCACCAGTCAACTACTGAAGCCAACCTTATGGTTCATTTCCAGCTGGTAAGACTAGTATAAAAGAACTCCCCAAACAAAACAAAAAAAAAGTCTCTAGTTCATAATTTTTTTTATCAACCGGCCAGTTGGTTTTTTGATGACGTCACAAAGGTATTTGGAATACAAGTCAATTGGAACTAATTGTATTATGTTGATCGGAACTAATTGTAATGGAGGCCGCAGTAAAGAATATTACTTCTCAAGAGTATCTTTGCGGTTAGAGCCATGTTTCGTTCTTTCAAGTTAAATTAAGAGTGAATACATTTGTATGAATTAACGCCAAGTTTTTCTCAAAATAAGATTTAGTACCATTCTGTACATTCTCGGATGCCTTCACTTGGAATGACCCTTAAATCCTCCCAAGGTGACTTACTAAACAGTAGAAACTCGGGTATTAATTGAGAAACAGTCCTTGATGTCTGGAATGGGATTGCTCTTGAGTACACTTACTATTTGTTTGCTACAGTTGTGATTCACTCAAGAAATGCTGTCTAAGTAAGATTACTACAGAAATTCGTGGAAGCAAAGTTAAATTTCTTATTTACCCCTTCAGAATCCATCTTATGTCTTTGGAGCATATATTTGCAGTATCATCTCAACTTTCAAAAAGGAAAAAAAAAAGGATTTCAAAAATGGATAATTGGCATTTATTTTTGCGCGAAATAATTTTCTTCAGGTATACAAGGGTCTTCCAATTTTTGTTGCAGCTCAAACGAACACAAATGGAATTAGAGAAATCACGGGCCTCTGCGATGCACCAAGATCACACAGATTTGTCCAATTGCCGCAATGATCGGTTAAATGGTTCCATAGCTGAACAGAGACGGCAACGAGTCAGACCCATGTGGCGCATTAGAGAGCGTATGGCATTCTTAATTAGAAATCTTCATTTTTATATAACAGGTATTGGCGTTTTATTTTCCTCTGGGCAATAATACTCTTCAGGAATGAGTATCTCCTCTCCCCTTCTATTCTCTTTTGTACAAGCAAAACCAAAATAGAAAGTGGTCTCCATCCGAATTACATCACCAATGCAATCAGATTGTTCCCTCTTAAGTAACGTAGGGCTAATACCCGAACTACCCTTCCTTATTCTTCCTCACGTATGTAAACCTGATCGGTGGCTTAACTTTGTTTACAACCTCATATTTGATTTCCCATTTTGGAGCTCTTGTTTCTGTCTAGGGTTGATCTGTTAGAATCTTGAAGGATTCTGTCTAAGTGAGTTTTGATACACTCATCTTATGGTTTTGAAGTTCTTTTTATTGTTTTAGGCGGATGTTATAAAATCGCAATGGAATGTTCTTCAAGCTCACATTCAGGATTCTCAAGATTTTATTGAAGTTGTGGGATTTCATCAAGAGTAATTCAAAATGTGGTTCTAATTCTCTACGATTCAAACTGTTTTGTTTTATTGAGCAAGTTAAAATGTGGTTCTAATTCTCTACTATTCAAACTGTTTTGTTTGATGTTAGAGTAGACAGTGAGAGAAAGCGTAATAAGGCACTTGTAATTTTTGCTTTTATGCTCATTGTGCCTGTTACAAAAATGTTACGGAGATTTTAAATCGAGTGGTTTATTGATACAGTCCAGGGAATTTATGTATATATCGGACATAATATCAGGAAACCCCGTTTCCTTTACTGGGCTTTGGGCTCATCCTTTTCTTGCCCTCGTTGATATACGATTTATTATTTTAATTGTGCCCTGTTCTGTTTCTGCTTGAATAATTTTATTGAGTGGATGCCCAAAATCATTGTTTTGTGTGTAATTTCTTACCGGTATTTGTCAGCATTAATCTCACAATCTTTCTTGGACATTCATTCTTTACCAAGAATACTTGATAGTATTATGGAAAAGAATCGAAAACCAAGAAAACGGTGGAAACACATCTGAGCTCCATCGTATAATTGACTTGGGTACATGTTCTGGTTGAACCAAATATTACTCCTCAGTTTCGATGCCTTCTTTTTTTATTTTGGTGTTGAGCCAAACTACTGATTTTTCAAACTCAGACATCCACTTCCGAATATGTTCGCTCTTTTTACTTGGTTCAGGATTTCGACAAGAGATCAAACTCGTTGTACTATTTTGCGAAGTAGCACACTTGTCAAAAGCCAACGAGTCGCAGGCGTTTTCTTACGTATACAGTATTTAGGAAAATTAGAGGTTTTCAATTCTGTAATTAAGATTTTATATTTTGCAATGAGGTTTTTAAATTATTGTTTTTTATTATTTCGAATTTAGATAATTAATTAAGGTTTTATTTATGTAATTAGGGTTATGGTTTTGGGCCCGATCAAATTAATTGTAAGCCTATATCTATTTAAGAGACCCTAAATCAATGAAAATGGTAGCCAATAATCAATCACCAAAAGTTTAGTTTCTCTCAAAAGATGGGAGACTAAGCTCGTCTCCCATTTCGAGATCGAATCTCGGGTTGTAACAATTTTGGTATTAGAGCTGCTCTTCATGGGGGTTATCTCAAAGCAATTTCAGAAGCTAACGACCGTGGAGGCACACGTGGAGGTGTTTTTGATTGGACTGAACAACAACCTGACCATCAACGAGACGATGCAGAACGCTGGGTCGGCGGTTGCGACACAAGCTTTGCCGAAAATTTCTAATCCATATATGAAAGTTGGCGGCAAAGGACAAAAACACCAAAATCTGGAAGAACATGTCTCCGGGGGCTCACGTTGTTGGTCAGGCGTGATAGGGAACAACAACCCATTGGGATTGGGGGCTGCAAACGGTGTTAGAAGATAAAGAGGCTTAGGGTTTTGCTCGACACACGAAACCAAAACCCAAAACACAGGGGATTAAGGATTAGGGAATACATTGTCAGCCATACGAGATTGCATAATGGGGTTAATGGCGAGCGAGAGCTAGTGGGACAAGATGGTGCACAAGTGGTTTTGCAATCTCCAACAAATGATTAAACAACATTTGAGTTGGGATCTTGGCAGCGAAACGAGGTGTCAATGAGTTACTAGTCAAGGAGGCTCTTAAGTTTGAGCTTGAGGACAAGCTCAAAGATTAAGAGGGGAGTAATGTACGTATTTAGTATCTAGGGTTATTATTTTGGGAAATTAGGGGTTTTCAATTATGGAATTAGGATTTATTATTTCGAATTTAGATAATTAATTAAGGTTTTATTTATGTAACTAAGGTTATGATTTTGGACTCGGCCTAATAGATTGTAAACCTAGGTCTATTTTTTAAGAGACCCTGAATTAATGAAAAAGATAGCAAATAATCAATCACCAAAAGTTTAGTTTCTCTCAAAAGAAGGGAGACTAAACTCAATGAAAGACTGACAAAGCTCCTGTTTTGAGATCGAATCCCGAGTTGTAACATATGCGTCTGAACTTCAATTCATTTTTCGAGGTAATGAAGTTAACAAATGGTTTGTCAAATTATCCAATCTTACTAAAAAATCATAGTATTATCCTCTTGCCCTAGGCCACTGCTAGATGTGCCCTGAATGTCGTCTGACCTTAACAGATTGTCTCGGTTTTGAATCAAGACTAACTTGATATGTTCAGCCTCACCAGTGCTACAGTTCTTCAGCAGTAACCCACTTGCCCGCAGAGATTCAACAAGTGCACTCCATCCGAACTTGGGTTTTATTCTATTGTTGTAAAGTTCATTGCCCTATCGTATTTTACATAATTGCTTTTTGTTTAAGTTGTATTAGAATTAGGAAAATTTTTATGGACATATTTGTAAGCAGGGTTTACCAGCGAAATTGATAAGGGAAGCTCGGAGGCACCCAACGGGCTGAATAACGAGCCTGGGCGGACTGATGTGTCCGAATTCTAGAAGAATTTTATTTAATATCTATTTGATATGTTGTGTTAGGAATTAATTAAATTCGGTGTTGTATCTTATATACTATTTTGATTAATTTTTCTTGTAAACTCAGCCTATTTATAAATGGATATTCGATTACCAATGAAAGGTTAAGGTTCTCATGTTCAAAATTTAGTAGGATTAGTGGTAATGCCGAATAATATATCTTACACTTAAAGTCCGGTTCGATCTAGGGTTGGACCTTATGTCCACAAGGGCCAAACATTGGTCCAAGGAAGGTTCGACCCACTTGGTTGAGTCCTTAGGCTGGGCACTTGCACACTGTTTTTGGGTAAGTGGGTCATCAATTTCTCGAGTGACTTGTGCGAGAATCTTTGTTGCTTTCGTGACGCTTATTTGAACTCTGTTTGTGATTGGCCTCGTGGCTTGAGATTATGTTTGGTGCCAAGTGTTTTTCAAGCATGGTGACTAGGGAGGTTATTCTTCAAACGAGTCGCCTCAAGCAACAAGGGGAATCGTGCCTTTGAAGGCGACGTCTTTCAAGTGGGGGTCTTGGACAAACGTGTCTCAGAAAGCAGTGCATCAAAATGCGGCGGCCTCGAAAGAAAATGTCTTGGAGAACATATCTTGGAAGGCAGGGGTCTCTGAAGACCATTATTCGGAAGGCAATGCCTCAGAATGCGGGGGTCTCGAAAAAGTCTAAGGAGGTGATGCCTCGGAAGGCGAGGGCCCTGGAAGACTCGCCTCAAAAGAAGGGGGTCTCAGTAGACCGAAGTGGAAGATCGTGCCTCAGAAGGTGGTTCATCGAAAGATAGGGGGTCTCGAAAGATCGTGTCTCAGAAGGCTGGGGGCACTCTGAACTTTCTTAAATTATAATTCTTAACTCAAAATTTTATCAATTTATATGTTTTTAGCACAAAATTATATGATATTTACAATTATGCTCCCTTATAATTGGCTACGTAGCCATTTTAAACACTAGCAATTTGGTTTTAGCCAACATTTCGTTAATTTTCCGTAAATAGCCATCTTGCTTATGTGGCATCTTATTAATTGAATTAGTTTTACACATTTGCCCTTATTTAATTCGGCCGCCATTTTAATTAGGCAGTTTTTTTTTAAAAAAATTTTGAATCAAATATTGAAACCGAATAGGGAAATTTTCAAATTTGAAATTTGAATTTTCCAGCAGATTTTGAAAGTTTCCAATGCATTTTTATTGTTAACGTGTATTTGGAAGTTTTCAGCGTTGACTTTAGTTAATTAGTTTCTATTTTCATGGCAATTCATTATGGATAAAATCTGTAAATATATTCTTCATATATGGATATTATTTTGTCTTCCATATATTCATAATTTTAGAACGTCCAAAATATTTCCAGAATTTTTTTCAGTTTATTTACACGAATATACTGTAAATATACTTTGTATTTACAATGAATATACTGTAAATATGTTTTGTATTTACACGAATATACTGTACAATAAACTGTAAATATGCTTTTTATTTACACGAATAAAATATGCTTTGTATTTACATGAATATACACCATCCGAACAAAAACGAATCATCTTATTCTGTACAACCAAATAACCATTGAAACTCATCTTCCTCGTCACGCAAATCACCGACCCATCTTCCTTAGGCGTTGGAGCCTTCTCGCAGGCTTTTGCAATCCCGGCCATGTAACTACCTCGAATCATGGTGTTCCACATGTAGGCGTTGGGGCTGTGGAGCCACGGGAAGAGCGCGCGCGCGAACACCAATTTTTTCCCTCCGATTTTGAAATGCAATTCATCTCTTTTTCCCGGATTGTGAACCTAATTTCAACGGAAAAAACCATCTCATACCGAAGAAGAACAACCCATAAACAAAAAAAAATCATGTACAAACACACCCCTATGAGAAAATTGTGTTAACTATGAAGTAAATCGGCCACAAACATACCTTTTCTCGTTGATTTCGTTAGTCGTTCGTCGTTCGTCCGATGATTCCAATTTTTTCCTCGTCTTCCTCTCTTTTTTTCTCTCAGCTTCCTATCTTTTTGTTTTTTTTTTGGTAAACAAAATGAAGAAAAATGGCGTGTTCAAATGGGTATATTCGGTTAATCCACAACCTTCCCTTGATTTCCGGGATTTAAAATCAATACCGAATAAAATCCTCCCTCAATTTGTGCGAGTAGTTATGACCGAATATTTGTTTTGCATTTAAATTAATAGGCTGAAAATAATGGGCGGGAATTTGACCGGTGTTATTTGAGGTCATTCACGTCTTTTAACATACTGTAAATAGATTGCTGTGGCTATTAACAGAAAATTAACAAAAGGTTAACTAAAACCAAAAATCTGTATAGTCGCGTGGTTATATACCTGTATAACCCTAATTTTTTTAGTATCGAATTCGCCGTCTTGAATTCAGTTTTTGGCTCTTCCATTGGCAATGACTATTTTTTGGATGCTAGAGGACGGTCCGGCTGTTTTCACACTAGACATGCTCCAAAATTTTACAGAATCGGACAATTAATGAAGCATCTAGATAATAATTAAGAAGCTATATGATATAATATGTAAAGCTAATTTGCATAAATTCTTGGCATCTAATATATCTTTTGCTAATTAACCGACCATGCAAAGGCCTAATAATACATGCAATATGAGTCATGACAAATTGGAGGTGATACCAAAAGGTATATTGTAGTCGGCAACTTTAATTAGAAGAACATCGTTTTCATGGGTTTGTAGGTGGAATTATTATACTCCGAACGAAGAAGAAGACAAACAAGAATTGAAAAAAAAAACCCTTGTAAGACGTATATTGTACACTACATGGAATTAACTAGACCTTAATCTGTGATCTATGAAACCCCTCTTACGAATCCTTACGAAGACTAACATTTTTTTAAAGTATTAGGTACTGGGAGAGTGAGCATACTAGCCCAATCAACCTATCAATATTATAAGAATAGCCCAAGTTTGAATAAATTAAGTGAATAGCCCAATTAATATTTCACTACCTAAATTACCCTCATATATAAGAGCAAAACTCAATTTTCCCAAAACCTAAACCTAAACTCGTTCTCATCTTCGTCTATTTCACGTCACCGATCCACTTCGCGCCGCCGATCACCGCCGATCCATTTCACGCCGCCGCGTCGTCGCCAATCGTCGTCCATCCTCGTTGTTGATCCTTAACGTCGCCGACGAGATCCGCCATAAACGCCGTCAAGATCTGCCATAGGCGGCGTCGATTCCGTTGAGCTCCGGCGGCGGCGATGCTCGGAGAATCGACGGCTCAGATTGACTCGAAAATCGGCAGGGGGAGAAGAATCGGCGGCGGAGAGGAAATCGGTGGCGATGGAGGGGATTGAGGAGAGACACTTTGTAAATTCGCGAATCGGTTAATTTAATTAACCTACTGGGGTGAGTTATGTTAATTAATTAACTGATTCGTGAATGATTTGAAATTCACAAAAAATTTACAAAAATCATAACTTAAGTCAATTGATATTCAAAGCATTCAATTAATTAACCTAATTCCGAATTCAATCATTTAGTAAATTAACTTTACTCACAAAAAAATCAGAACCTAAACTAATATTCAACCAATAAGTTAATTAATTAACCTAACTCACTTCAGTAGGGTAATTAAATTAACCTATTCGCGAATTTACCAGGGCGTTATGGTCTGAGCCGAAAATATGGGCTATTTGATTAATAAAATGAAATTTGGGCTATTACCCCAATAAGAATGACAAACTTAGTTAGTTACAACAATTTTTTGTTAAAAGAATCGGTGTGCTAGTTTTCCTTTGAATAATAATTGACGCTAAAAAAACCAGGAGCTACGAAGATACGCCTGAATGTATTTTTCTTTCCTTTTTGATGTTTGGTTGGTTATGCGAGCGTGCTAATGCAATTTGCTAATAGAATCTTTTAAGGCTGTTCTGGTGCCACCAAGGACAGCTTCAAAGTGGGAATTATTGGAACATTTTTGGATTATGAAGTGGTGGATTCTAAATAATTTTCCCCAAAAGCATCAGATTTACTTTTGATGTTATAGGCACGTGGAGGAAAAAGCTATCCAATTCCAAACAAAGTATGGAGTACAAGACACACATTTATAATGACAACTTACCCCTAAATTGTATACTTTGTTTCAATTTAGTCCTAAAGAGAATAAAATATTATCAATAAGTCCCTAAGCTATTCAAACAAAGTATGGAGTACAAGACATACACATTTATAACGACAACTTACGTCTAAATTATATACTTTGTGATAATTTACCCCTACAGAGAATAAAATATTATCAATTATTCCCTGAATTATGTATTTGTGATATATTACTCTCTTTCTACACAGATGAAAATTAAATTCATACTTTTAACATTGACTTATATTTTTGCTAGTGATTTAATATTAATTTAGTCAAAGTTTGTGTTGAACATGGAGGGAAGAAAATCATCGGATGACATTTCTGTTGCGATAATTTTACACACACAAGTGCACGTGTCGCCCAAATAATATAATGTACGAGAAGTACGAGTATCGATTCCACGGAGATTAGTAATTTTAATGATTTAGTGGAACTTGACGCGAATTGACTCCAAAGTATTGTCGAGTGATTATAACGATTAAACTAAAAATAAGTAAAAGACAAGAAGACAATAATTTTAACGAGTTTAATCAAAGAGAAAAGTAAGGACACGACTTCTCCATGAACCGACTACGTTGACTATCTATATATTTTGTCTATTGATGTCTCGTTCTTATGTTACCAATCTAACTCTTTCTAAAATATTCACTATCTTCTCTCGACTAGCAAACTTATGCCATTGACGGATGATTATCCTCTCGGCTTTTAATCCTATTAGAACAATCATACGCATAAAGAACAAGAATTCAAACGATTCTCGCTTAGATATTTATACTAACCTATGTCAACAGTGATGATTATAGCAAAGCACGATAATTTACTTTCTCTTGAAAAGCAAACAATCCTAGATAATAATTCAAAGGTAGATAATCAATGAACATAAAAATATGCACGGCTATTAATAAAGCGAACATTATGGGAATGAGCAAGACTAAATTAAAGAATCATCAACGCATTAGTATCGGCTCGGGTTACATCGCAGCCCCATAAAGATATAGTCTCTAAACGAATTCATAATTAATACTAAGCATAAAATAATAATCAAAAGCAAAAGAACAAACAATAAAACAAAAAATGAATTCATATTAATCAATTAAAAACGATGCTAAAAAATATATAGAGTGAAAAAAAGTAAATAAGAAAGAGAAGAAAGAAGAACAATTGAATTTGGAGAAGAAGAGTTTGTCGGCTTGTCAATTCCACTGAATAACACTTTTTCGTCTTCGAAAAGCTCTCAAAAGCAAGCAAACGCTATAACAAAAACTAAAATAAAGAGAAATATATGTTTTTGAGGTTACACCTCCACTTAAACAAGTTTAGTGGTGTTTTTTTTTTTGGAGCAATATGAATCTTTGAATTGGATCCAAAGGTTAAAAAACGCTAAAAATCGGGAAATAAAAGTTGCTGTTTTGAGAGTCAACGCGTCGCGCAAGAGGACGTGCTGAGTTGCACCATGGTGCGGTGATGCACAGGTTTGAGCGCGCTGCTGCCTCTCTAGAGGAGCAGCGCAACGCGGTGAAGTCTAGCACGGTGTGTTTGAGCATTGACCAGCGTCGATGGTGTTGACTTTGTATGAAAATTGTCGTTTAGCTCCGTTTTGACCTTCGATTTCTTCTAAATGATTCCAATGACGTCCCGATAATCGATTATGCACTCAAATCTTGAAATTCACTATTAAGTCACGAAATAATCTTCAAATAGACTTGAGAACTCGCTAGATTCACGCCCGGGAACGAGAGATTTTGTACGTATAAAACACTCATAATTTTGATATTATAATTTTGAAATTTTGTGATTGTTTCCATGACTTATTACATAAATTTCGTTTTAATTGACCTATATAATCGTAAATATTGAAAATATAACATATATACAAAAAGTAGTAAACAAAGACAAATATATATTAAAAAATGTGTATATATGATCATCTTTCAATAATAAACAGAGACAAATATATATTAAAAAAATGTGTATATATACGTACATCTAACTCAATGAATAATTGGTCTTGTAGAGGGCAAATTTCAATCTAGGTATACAATATAGGGAGGATGTAATTATTCATCCATATAATATGTACATGTATATATATAATATATACATATATTATTTTATTGGCACTTCAACTTTTAGTGTCACTCTCTAGTCAGCTTACTGATCACTGGTGGGCAAAGATCTAATCAGAACATGCGCAAGCTTTGATTGAGAGAAGGGCCAAAAATCAAATCGAAGTTAGCTTTATCAATCAAGTTGGATGTGGACTTTGATTCCTCTCGGAAAGAATCGAAAGAAATACTTCAATTCGGCAATGATTTTGTCTATATACATTTTTTCCAATTTTATTTTTTTATTAGACTACATTCACACATCTCAACCCACTCACTCATGTGAATGCAAATCATTTTGACCCGGACCTGCCAAAAACATCCCCAAATTTCTCACACTACTGTATTTTTTCGTTATTTAGCAGTAATGGAGTAAAGTTTATTAAAAGATATATGACTACTCAAGTCCATATAATAGTTTCAATTATTTACAAGCAAAAGGATCAGAAGTTTTTTCATTAATTTCAATGATTAAAAAGTATGGTGCTATAAAGTTGAAGGAAAATGGGTTAGGGGAGAGAAGCACTAGAGGAAAATAAACGCATGGGTTGCGGAAATGAAAGAGATATTTTATTTTTTATGAGATTAAAAAAACTCCAAAAAGTTTTACTCAAGTGTTGGTCAATTTTACTGTTTTTCTTTCTTGTATATTGCCAAAGAGCTATACAAGCAGATTTCCCTTTTTTATTTTATTTTATTTTTATTTTTAACCACGGTTTTAAGTTATTATTATTATTATTATTATTAGTATTATTATCAATAAGATTTGAGTAGATGCATAGATATGTACTTTTGATTAGGAATATATATATATATATATATATATATATATATATAATTATATATTTATGTGTGTGTGTGTCTCTCTCTCGTCTTTTGTCTTTCTGTGTGTGTGTTGTGCTTTCTTAATTTGCCATTGGGCTTTTTGACGTGTAAATATCATAGGTAACATAAAGTAATTATATATATATATATATATATATTTTTTAAAAGGGTACAAGAATTGGAAAATAATAGGAAGGAGAACTGTTTGCTTGAATGGGCCAAGCATTGTGGTGACAACGACCGGAAGCCAAGCTTTGGTACACTGCATGCATTTCTAGGGTTTCGCAATTATTTCATGTCTTGATTGTATCTATGATATTGTGATATCATTCATGGCAGATCTTAATTAAAAGCAAGTCAGAGCATAAAAAAAAATTAAAAGCAAGTATGTACTCTTCAAAATATTTTTAGATAGGGTACGTATATATGACCTAAATAACATAATTAGGTTGGACGCTTTCCAATAGAAAACAAAATTGAGGTCCTTTCAAATTTGAAGGGCTGTAAAATTCATTTGATCTCATTCTTAATAGACATTTGTTAATGTCAATTCTTTTTTCCACGTCGATCCCCCCTTTTTTTTAAACATTAAGTCGTATTTATTAAATCATTGCCCTTTTCATATATTTTTTATTTAAATTATTGCCCTCTACTCCTCTAGTGAGGGACTGCATTTGGGTTAGAGAGATTCACATGTACATGCAACAAAATAAAAAATATTTTTTTTGTCTTTTTTGATAACCGTATGATCAATAGGGATTAACTGTGCGTGTTTCATAATTATGTATTTAAACTATTTAATTATACTTATCGTACTAGCTAGATAATTTATTTGCACGATACAGTGCTCTTCGTTTTAAATTATTAGCTTATAGGATCAACCAAAGTTACAAACCAGTAACGATTAAATACAAAAAAATAGGAAAAAGATATAAGTTTGGGGTCCATTACTCCAGTTAAACAGCATTATTTAATTACTTTTTTCATATCGAAATCTATCTATTCAAGATCTATATCTAATTTATAATTCGAAATACTATGGCAGGTTAGTGGCTCAAAAGGGTTTCCTGTCCTTTTGCAATGCAAAAGGACCAAAAGAATAGTTTCCGCGACCCTTTAAAGAGAAGAAGCAAATGCATGTTGCGTAAATGTAAATAGGGGCTTATATCAGAAAACTTTTGGGGAGCTAATTTGCAAAATTTTAATATCAAATATAAAGAATTTTTTTTATAAAAAAATGGACAAAAAGTATAACTTTTTCCCCCCTTAAGCACTAGCTGCCTCCATCCCTGGATATATATATATATATATATATATCTATATATATATATATATATATATATCATACCATGAATATCTAATTAGTATGATCAGATGCCATAAAATCCAAGGAAGACAATTCGAGGAACATAATAAATGTGAGGATTGAGTAATAATGCAAACTCACAAGGAAGGAGGGGTACCAAACTCAATGATAAAAATGTTGTCACGAAAAAAAAAAAAAGTAAGCATGAGATATCATAAACCAACGATTACCACAAAAAAAAAAAAAAAAAAAAAAAAAAATCATTTTAAAGTCACGATTTTAGACGTTACTATAGAAGCATTAATGAGATATCGGGTTTGATCAACTCACAGATTGAATACACTCGTCGTGACTACTATAAAAAATAAGTTCGAAGATGAAATGAAGGAAAGTTCTCAACACAATTACACGGCACAATAGTCTAACTTATTGCACAACCTTCTCACCATTTTTTTCTCTCTCTGATAGATTCATATGTAGTAGAGACAATTTATTTAGGATTTTAATTGTGCTCGACATTTATCCATTCTATATTCATTGGTTGTTCGTTAGGCAATTGTCTTGATATTTTTATGTATGAATAATGTTATAATTAAGTGGAAAATATCACCCATACAACAAACATCTAAATATACACTCAACAATCAAATATATATCGAATAGTCAATTATATGCCGAACAGATATGTTCATGGTAACTTTGAATGAGAACCGAACAAAATCACAAGTTGAAGTCTGGATAATACATGAACAGAACCGATAAGATCAAAAAAGTTAGCGGTTACTTAAATACTAGTAAAAATAGAATGTTTACAATGGCCACGTAAGTGAACTTCAGATAACCGCCAATTGACCACATAAGTCAGGCAGTTATCAAAATAGCTCTCACACACGAAAAAAAAAACGGTTATCAGCATAACTATTAGAACGTAAGTTTGATCAACCCACATTCCAGACACTCAAAGCATTATATAAAAAAAAACCAAGAAAGTGAAAAGAGGAGGATCTCATTTTCTGATACTCGCTATGCGTTTAAATTCGCATATTATCAGCATATTAATTCAACAATTATTTATTATTCTCCTTGTAACTAGATTTGTCGATTATATAGATAATTCAGCCTAAATCTTCATGTGATCGGAATATCATATTCGTCATACATAAATTTTCACTAAGATAAATATTGTATCTATTTTTTGACATCTATGTATAATATCTATATATTATATAGAAATTGTATATATGTGTATGCGTTTGTGCGTAGATAATATGAAAAGATATAAAAATATGATGGGGTAAGCTATGACGGTACCATGAGTCATATCCACAATTTAGATGGCATCGCCCAATAATATTGCAACACGAATGAGAATGTTTTAATTTAAAACCTTTCTTAAAGAATCGCCAAGATTTGAGAGCGAGATGTGCGCGTATAGGAGCTATAAATACAAAAGGATTATAAACAATAAAATACTTTACTATATATATAATGTGCATGTGGGTCATAATTAATTATATACTCTCATGATTTATGCTTGTTATAAGTGTGGAGATTTATTCATTTGAGTGAAGCGTGATAGAATAATGTCCGAAGGTTATACTATTCTGCCTGCAACGAAAGAAAAAGATATGGTTTTGTGGTATTTTTTATTATTATAAAAAAAAACAACCATAGTGCTACGAAACTTCTATATCCGTTAAAATATAATAGATACAGGAGCCTAAAGGACATTAGTGGGCTAGTAATATTTGTTAAATCTTTTTAAGGTATCCAGGGAACATATATATATATACACACACATATATATGCGTGTGTATTAATAATTGTTATGAAGGAGTATCCAAACTTACGTTTCAATGGCTTATTAAACTACCAAGCTAGTGTTGACCCTAATGACTAAGCGGATCCTGAAAGTTTATAAATAATATTGCCTTTCTAGATATATTTAGAGTACGTACCAATAACAGTAACACAGAGTTGGGACAAAAAAGAAAAAAGAAAAAAGAAAAAAGAAAAAAGAAAAAAGAAAAAAGAAAAAAGAAAAAAGAAAACACAGATAATTATAAACTTGACGCTAGATGTACATGTAACACGAGTCTTCCTGTAAGGAAAATTTGACGAGTTACTTTCATATATATCTCTTGCGTGGATCATAATATTTGCTATAACTATCTCCTACTTAATTTTGCACAACATAGAAATCCGAGTCAAAGTTTAGAACCCCGTATGAAAATATTAGATAAATGGTCAGCGTTTGTTATATGAAAGTGTTTTTTTATCTAAAATTTACGTTTGAAAATGATTATTTATATAAAATTTATCAAACATTGATTATTTAACAATGTAAAAAGTGTAATTTTATTACTTTTTTAATGAACAAAAAAAAAAATCACCTCTCTACTTACACGCAAGAGGTCAAATCAACTGATCTAAGTCGTGATCTAAGTCAGTGGGTTATGCTTATAGAATTCACACTTATTGATATATTGTAATTGTATTAAAAAAATACCGCAGATAATTATAAGGTGCTATATATATGTCTTGTTGATATAATACTGCGTAAGACAATCAATTTTACTTTGGACCGTAATTGGTAGTGCCACATGCACTAACATAAATATATATCTATGGCTATTGGGATTTTTTTTTTTTTTTTTTAAGATATTGAACATAATAAAGAAAGAGTGAATCAATGGCTTATCTTATTCTTAACCAAACTTCAATGAAGATACTTCAAATTATTGTAATCGTGGCCTTCCTACGATGTTCCCCAATCTTCTTAAGTACAACCTATGTGTTTTTGAACATTATGAAAATGAAAAGCGGTAACACTAAGAAGCAAGAGGGGGAAAAAATATCTATTTCCTCCATCTACAAAATAGAGGGAACTAGAGTCTCATCATTACAAAGCTTTAACTAAAGTGACCCATTATAAATATGCTTATAAGCTATAATCACCTAATTATGGAATGATATTGATTCATGAAATCTTCTGGGGATATCAACATCCTCTAATTTACTTTTATCAATAAAGCACCTTAATCAACGCTAAGTAGAATCAATGAGGCACAATATAACCATATATAGAGCACGAATATACCTAGCTATATATATGCAATTTCATAGAACATATTTCACAAAGATTTGCTTTTTGATCACATTCGTTCTCAATAATTTTTCAAATTGCATGCATGCATTATATTTGAACAGAAAAGCCTAAGCTAGCTCTACATGCGTTTAAATTCGTTGAATCTTAGCCTACTCATGCGCGAGAATTTAAAATCCAACTCTTCTCTATTTGCACTCAGCATCTAACAACTTGATCAGAATTAAGAAACTTTGGCAAAACAATTATTTTTAGGGGGCATAAACAATGAACTTGTATCTTAAGTTCAAAACCACAACTTTCACAATGGTTTTAAAAAAGCTGTGTGTGTATATATATATATATATATATATATATATATATATATATATATATATATATATATATATTAATTGTAGATATATTAGGAGTAGAGGAAGATGGTGGTGGTGGTAGCATTAATGGTTGGAATTAGAGATGAGTGGCCAGCGTGGGGTGGTGGGCAGATTTATCATTAAGTGGGCTTAGCACCACAACCATGATTTGTGGGCCCTAAAATGTCACATCTAGCAAAAGATAAATAAATAGAGAAATTACAATAGTTAAAAAAAAAATAAAAAAATCTGGGCCCATTACGTGCAGCGTCTGGTTTTCCCTTCTCCTTGGTGGGGGCCCAACTTCGGTTTGGTAGCAGTTTTTTCGGTTAGGTTTTATTTTATTTTATCTTTATATACATTCCAGTTTATTTCATTTTGACTCACACAAGATGGGACATTCTAAATTCCAAAAAAGACATCCCAAGTGGCCGACCTTAGCTCAAAAACAATAGGGAAGCTCAATTTAACATCTTCAGATAAGAAGCTTATATAAACTTCTTCTAATCATTCCCCAAAACTTTGACAAGAATTCGATCAGCGTACACTAATCATACAATGCCACCCAAGTGTCATTTGAACTTTAAAGGATTTTCATACATATTATTAAACTCATATTATCTTATTAGACTTAATTAAACTTATACTTTGGTATTTTTTTTTTATTATCTAATAAGACATCTTTCATAATTTTGTGACGAACCGATGATGAAATACAAAATATTGTGACATATTCACGAAATTATATATATCGTGAACGATTTTATTATATATTTCATGAATAATTTTCGGTACCAAAATACGAAATGGTTGCAAAAGAGTGTTTTTGTAAGAAAATAATTCTCTCTTTTGATTTTAATAATGGAATTGTCAAATTTTAAGTTAGGTTGATATTGGAAAAGTGACATAAATTTTGTAATATTTGTGTTAAAATTTTAATTGAGTTTTTTTTTCTTTCTTTTAAATTGAATAATAAATAAATTGGAATAATATTGAATCAATTCCATATGATCGATGTCTCAATCATAGGCACGAATCATTGAGAATTTTGTTTGACAAATTTGATAGATTTACGAATCAATGTAATAGATTTCCTTTTATATATGCTTTGATCGAATATGTGTGCAGACGCACATAAATTTTCTACCTGATGAATCCAACATGTAAAGTGATTATTAGGATGTACTCTTTAATGCCTAGTGATTTCTATGGAGAATCATTTTTTTTTATCCCGTAAGATTGATATTTGGTGATCATAAATTTTTGGGGGAGAAAATTACAAGATTATTTGACAAAAGAATAATATATTTATAAGGCACTTCCTTACTATTCATCATGAGGAGAAAAATATCCCCCCCTTTTTTTTTTCAAACCATCGACACTTTTCTCTTATATGTTCACACGAGGGCCTACCGAACTTTCGCATATATACATTATATATACATATACATATACATATACATATATATATATATACATATACCTATATATATAGGATCCATCAAGTAAATAACCACATTTGTTTTACAGTTTGATATTGCTAAATAGCCAACGTTTTATAAATTTTAATTAAATAGCCATTTTCATATATTTACAAACGTAAATCTTAGATAAATAATCACTTCTATTTATTAGGCCACGTCATCTTTATGGTTATTTACCTAAAATTTACGAAACGTTGGCTATATACCAATTCCAAACGTTTTAATTGGCTATTTAGCTAATTTTTTGATATATATATATATATATATATATATATATATATATATATATCAAATTAGGTAATTAAGCAGTTTAGACATTTCAGATTGATATATAACCAACGTTTGGTAAATAGCCACAAACATAACGTGAGAATTTTTATTTGTCTTTTCATTGAAATAAAAGGATGAGTTATTTACGTTAATTTAAGGGTGTAAATACGTGGATGTGACTATTTATCAAATATTTACCAAACGTTGGCTAAATAGTAATTTTAAAGCATAAATATAGTTATATACCTAATGAATATAGTTATATACACATATATATATATTTATGTGTGTGTGTGTGTTTGTGTGTGTGTGTGTGTGTTTGGATACTAGTTTAATTTTTTTTAATTAATTTACTTTTACATGTCAATTCTTCTCAATACATGGTGAATAAGGAGGACAATACAGCAAAAAACCGAAACTTCATGTATGTTGTAAAACTTCGATGGTTAATTACAATAATTTGTGAATTTGTCTCCCTAAAAAAAAAAAAATAATAATTTGTGAATTTGAACTATTGAATTATTGTACCTTAACTTTGTGAATAGCAAAACTATAAAATTAGTAAAAGTAGCGAACTTCAACAAAAGAAATAAGAAGCTAATTAAAGATAGTTAAAGGGAAGTAGGAACCGACCACGGAAGAAAGATATAGTCTTGTTAAAAAGTATGTTAGGCATTTCGTGAACTGAAAACCAAATACAAATAAATAATCATTAATCGAATAAATAAGCCACCAAAACATAGAAATAAGTCTTGACCAACTAGTCAGTACTTAAATGAACTAGTACCTTGCGCCACCATTAGATGGAACCCTTGTGTAAGCCTTATGTTGTAGTGTCTGTCACATTTGAACAATGATCAAAGAACCAACTAATATTTCAACAAGGATCAACACGTTCTCACAATAGGACATCAAGAAAAAAATATGGGTGGTTGATTCATCAGTGTCCTTTTTGCAAAACATGCACCCAAGATTCCGTTCCTAAAAATCCTTGCAAACATTTCCAAGGAAAAGTGTGCGAAGTGTTCGTGTAACATATATGCAAATAGGATATGGCATACAACACGTTCTCACACTTATCAATGCTTTTCGAAAGTGAATCGAAACTTGTTCTTGAAGTTTTTGATATATATTTTTTTGTAATTTTTAGTGAAATTACAGGTTTTCGGATCTAGGAGAGCATTTGAAGCTTCATGGAACAAAAGGGAACATTCGGGTGTTATAAAAGGGACGTTTAGGACTTTGAAAAAAGCTGAAAAAGCGATTTTGGAGCTTGACATGTCAAGCACAAAGAGAAAGAGAGTCAGAGTCTCACGCGTTCGTCACGCGGCTCCGGACACGACGTGGCTTCAACAATTTTTACACTAGCATGACGTGCCTTCCCGAATTTTGCAATGGCGCGGCACTCTGCCTAAAAAATGTCCAGTGGGCGCGTCACCATGTTAGGGCGTGACGCGCCAGCTCGCAGATCCAACTTTGTTTTCTCCGCCTTTTACATGCTAGAATGATCCGAAAAACACCATATACTTGGTTTTAGGTTCATTTTGGGTTTATACTTGTTAGAATTCGTTTTGAAAAAAAAAAACCTAGAATTAAAGAGAGCTTGGAGGGAGAAGAAGAAGCTATTGATGGAGATTGAAGCTTTTGGAGAGAAGAAGAGAAGGAAGGAGAAGAGCTTGTGACACTCTCTCAGTCTAATTCCTCATCAACATCAATCCATAGTTTTATCTTCCTATCCCTTACTCTCTTTATTAGTTTTTATTGAACTCTATTTTGTATACCTTTTCCATTTGTAGCTTGAATTTTGTGTAGTTGATTTGATATAACTTTCGTTGATCTTAATTGAGACTTTGGATTTCTTGTTGATTTGATTATTGTTTATTGAATGACTATGTCTCTCCTTGTGTCTATGCTAGTTCTCATTTCAATATTGCTTTTCTTAATCATAATCATGAATAGCTAAATACTTAAGAGGGGTGTGATGTAGATGGATGAATTGATTCGGTTAGAATTATTGTAGGTTTATGCTTAATTGTGGTTTGTTTGTGGTAATCAAGAGAATATGAGTGGTTAATATCATTGTGTGGCTTAGCTAACTAGGTAGTGAATCTCTAGATCCATTACCGAGAGGTGGTAATCGAGTGTGCCCAACCCGAATCTCATTAGCCTACCTAGCTCTATAGAAAGACTAAGAGATTTGTGTAGTTGTTTGAATTCTCGTAAAATATAATCAACCAAGGCACGTGAAACATTAAAATTACTAAATAGGCAACATTTCAATTTATTTTATTAAAATAGCCAATTATGATGATGTGGCAATTAAACCAAATATTTGCTTCCGATTTTGCCCTTTACTTAAAAACTTATATCTATTTTCGAAATATAATAATGAATGAAAATCCTATCTTTTAGGATATGGTCCTAATTTTGAAGACCTAATTAACGAAAAAAGCAGAGAAGCGTTACTACGAATTGCTTGGAGTCTCTGATTATTTCGATTGTCGTCACAAGAGAAAAAATACACACCTCTTTGCGTGTTTGTTCATTTTTTTTTCTTTTTTTTAGTGAGGTATGTGACTGTGAGGGTTTGGCTATGGCGGTGATGATTTTTCCGGATCTTGGAACAGAGATCTGATCCCGTTGTGCGCGGTTGTCGGAATCGCGTTTTCTCTTCTCCAGTGGTTCATCATTGCAAAGGTCAAGAAAATTGATCCATTTTCTTTGGACATTTCCGTTTTTGAATTAGAGACATATTGAACTTGTGAAGTGTTTTGGCCTTGAATTTTATTGTTACCGATCATGAATGTTGTGTATTTTCTTGATAATTTTCTATGTGTTTGTGTGTGCGCGCATGTTTTCTTTGTGTTTCTGTGTGAGTGAGTGTGCGAGCGTATTTGTCTGTGTGTTTTATGTATATGCAAACGATCATGCTCTATTTGGAACTTAGTAGTTTGATTCAATCCATATATATGGTGATCTTATTGCTCGACGATTTTGGCTGATCCGCGAATGTTTTACAATGCCCAAGAGATGTTATTGATGAAGAAATTGGAGGAACGAGCAAGCTTGATTCAAGAGATATCAAGGATAGTCCCACATCGACTGGGTATTACGATCATGGGCTCTTTATAAGGCTTGTGGGTTACTCCTCTAATTACCAAGCTTGGTTTTAGATGGAACCCCACACCTTTAAGATGGTATCAGAGCGGGGCCCATTTTCGGTTGTGGGCTACCTGATCGGGCCTATACTTCACGCTTCCAGTGCCTGTGCCAATGTGTGACTGTGCCTGTGCGCGTGAGGGGGTGTATCAAGGATAGTCCCACATCGACTGGGTATTACGATCTTGGGCTCTTTATAAGGCTTGTGGGTTACTACTCTAATTACCAAGCTTGGTTTTAGATGGAACCCCACACCTTTAAGATGGTATCAGAGCGGGGCCTATTCTCGGTTGTGGGCTACCTGATCGGGTCTATACTTCACGCTTCCAGTGCCTGTGCCAATGTGTGCCTGTGCCTGTACGCGTGAGGGGGTGTATCAAGGATAGTCCCACATCGACTGGGTATTACGATCATGAGCTCTTTATAAGGCTTGTGGGTTACTCCTCTAATTACCAAGCTTGGTTTTAGATGAAACCCCACACCTTTAAGACAGTGTAGATTTATGGCCATTTTCAAACTTGAAATTGCAAAATAGCCACCGTTTGAATAATTATTATTTATTAGCCACACAACATTATTTCCTATCAGATATAGACTGAATTATTCTTTAATTTAAATTTCGTCCAGCGCATTAATTCATAATGAAAATACGAAAATAAAGATAAAAAATTAATGATGCAATTAATAAGGCATATTTAAGGGTACACGTAACCAATTACACAATTTAAAAAAGAAAACCAAAACATATAAGCCATTCAACACATTAAAATCGCAGAAAAAAAGCTCTTGGAGAAAATAAAGGCCACGTATCAATGATAATTAACAATAATTAATTCTGTACAAAACCATAAAAAAATATTGACGAAAAGAGATAAACAAATACTTATTAACAAAAATTAACGATTATTTACTGTGAAGAACATATAATCTTGAGACCAGTACATTATTAACGATTATTATTGATTATTAACTGTCGGTTTTTTTTTGTTTAAGTTTATTTTGAAATCATAAAATCCAGATCCTATAATTAAGGAATTTAAAGAATAATGATAATTTTTTAATACGAAAATCAATTTTATTAATTAACTAATAAGGATATATTCGTTACAAAATAAGTGGTTTCACTCGCCACATCATCAATTTGGCTAATTATCAATTATTAACTAAACGTTGGTTATAATAAAATTAATATGTTTTAAGTGGTTTAGTTGTTTACAATTCTCAATAATTAGCGAAAAGAGTGAAGAAAATAATCTTAATTATTTTACTAATTATTTCAAATTATTCCGCTCAAGCTGAGCTCCGTGTGAAGCACAATAGAGGAGCTGTGGACTTTCAAAGTTCAAACTAATTATGTAATAACAAGCACTTGATATTTTTTCATTAGAATTTTTTTTATTTTGCACATAACTTGTAGAATTGCAATCTGATATTCTTTATGTATAGTTCCAGTTATTATGAAATTGTACTATATAAAGTATAACTTGTGTTTTGATTTTTTTTAATCTTATCTATATGAAAATAAAATTGTGTATTTTAAAATTAATAAAAATATTAGTAATCAAAGATTGCAATAATTAAATGTAGTCCACTTGAATTGTAATAATGTTTTACTACTATTTATAGTATAGTAGTTTTATAGTATCACTACAATATATATACGTAATCATATAGTATTTATTAATTAAACAATAAAAAACTACTAGATAGCACTTTAGTTTTTCCACATCTGATCTGTATATACTACATATAAATATCGTAGTAATATAGTTTAAGTACGGTTTTATTAGTTATAACAAACTACAAAAAAAAAAAAAATTGAAGTAAAATGTAAAGTGAAAAAACTCCGGTGCGATAGATGCCAAAAAGAAAACCGTACGTAGTCTTAGGTTACACATTACGGTCAAATGCTATAGTTGATAAACGTTTTTGTGGTAGTGATATCGTAGATATGTCACAATGTTTGATTCAATGAGATCACTCAATGAATAATATGCTTGATTAATTTATTCACGTTATCAAAAAATAAAGTTTATACATTGTATTTAAGTAATTTTTGCTCATGTGAGCTATTTCAGTACAAATCAAGACTAATAATCATAAACACTTAAGAATAAATATTACAAATCTATAAATATTACCTCCCATTCCGTGTTCCCTCGTTTTTTAAGAGCAGCCTTTGTGGATTGAGCTTTCCTTGACCAGCTTGAAGCTTGGAACTCCGACCTCTACTCGTAGAAGCGTCAAAAAATAAAAGGAGTTAGTTTTTTTCACCACAACATTATCGAGTGAACTGCTTGCATGAAAAGCAAATGCACTAGTGCTAGATAAATATGTTTTTTTTTAATGGCGATGGTACTTTACAAGAACTACTTTAAAATAATAATAAAAATTGCTACAGTTGCTTGTTTGTCAAATTATGTCTCCTGTTTAATATATGGTAATTATATAATACATAACCACATAATATAAATTGTTACAAAAATGTCCAAGTTTCCATTTTCTAGAGGTACTTATTTTTACACCTTAATCGTTATAAAATTGCTACACAAGGAGTGATATAATAAAATGTAGTTGCATACTAGAGAGTTAAGTGGTTATTATTATTTGACTAGTTTCGCAATAAATGTTTTATAATTAAACTTTAACATCACTGTATAAGTTCCGTAATCTATATCGTAATGTTTAATTGTTTTTTTTTTCCTTTCTAATATTTTGAAATTGCACTTTATATCTCCGGTCAATTTTGTTTAATTGAAGTAATAAACAAGTTCATAGTCTTAAAAGTTCTGTTATACCTTCAATTTCAAACAATAGTATTCTTTTTTGTTTTCTTTGGCGACATTTAACTTTTATATACAGTTGCCACACTATTAATATTAACAAAAGCACACTGTTTCTTTCACCTACAAATTACAATGTACAAGTACAACGATATGAAACTGTTTGGCGGGTAGTGCAGCAGAAAAATTCTCAAATAGTGAATACAAAAGAAAGTTGTCCTTGATTCGAACGTGAGAATCTCCATTTATATTTTTTTTTTCCATTTTTTGCAATAATTTCAAACGCAGAATCAAACGTGACCATAAACTCGATAGATTTTTTTTCTCCTTTAACTCTTGGTCTTATCTCTCGTTGGTTTATGTATATTTTTAACGTGACCATAAACGTGACCAACGGGATTCTTTCCCATTATGCCATTTTTGCAAGACGATACAACCAACCAGTCTCGCATATTGAGAGCCAGGAAGGATGATATTTTCTTTCTCTCGTATGAAAATACAAAATATATATATAAAAAAATAGAAGCTAGAGCTTTCTTGCTATACAAGTTATTCCGTATTGTTATAAAAAAAGAGCTTGTTTATTTCAAAGATTTCATTGTCCCTTCTGTTTCTTTAATAAGCTTTGCCTAACTTTCTTCTCTTCTCTGACAAACCTAGGTACGTGAATGTTGAAATCTTTACCGATTCATCACGTGGGTTGGCTAAAAACTTGAAGGAATCGATCTCTCAGGCTTTGACTGTTGAAAAAATGGGGAACAAAACCTAGCAGAAAAAAACAAGGAGAGGAATCAACACCATATAATTTTAAATAAGTTTATTTATTTATGATTATTGTAACAAAAAGAATACCGTGGAACGAAGAAGGAAGAAGAATTAGCGAGAAGGCCTAGAAAAGTAAGAGGTTCTAAACCTATTTAATAATAATCAATCTACGTAGAATGTGTAGTTACCACGAACCATCTTATTCTCTTACACTAAAAAAAAAGACACATGACTTTGAAATTTCTGGTCCTTTGGTTGACTTGGTATGTCTTTTAGTTTTTATATGCTTTCGGCTCTTGTACTATGTACCCTTTTTCGTGACATGCAAATTCAAAATAGTATTAAAAAAATAAAAATAAATTAACAATCACTCGATAATTGTCGGGGAAAAAAATGTTAAGTCTTTCTTGAAGCCTAAAATACGTCAACAGTAGTATAATTGTCATCCAAGCACGTCATAGCTAGAAAGACACAGGAAAGTTCTCACGCAAAATAACTCACAAGTTGTAGAGGAAATTAATGTTATTAAGCACCGTCCCTTATAATTTTTATTTTTATTTTGGTAAAATGTGCCCGCATATTCAACAATGTCGACATAAATAATATTATTTACTAATTAATGGCAAAAGGCGATTGATTGTGTATGAAAACGTATAAGGTCAAGTTAAGAGTATGGAATCAAAACAATAATGGGCTAATTAATCAGGAAACTAAACCTAGATTGCAATAAAGGGTTCGGTCGTAGACAAATTGAGCAAAGAGCCAGGAAAAAACAACAAAACGCCATGTATATATAGTAAAAGTTTGGTGTGTATATTAATGTGATCGTGCACGTACAATGTACGAGATTTAATACAATATTATGTAACATTAACGTCAAAATGACGACTATCAATAATCGCTGCTTTTCCTTATTGAATTAAAATCAAATTAAATTTAATAATAAAATTCGCTGCTGGTTTTGCATTCAAACTACGTAGGGTTTTAGGGAAATAGGTGTTAGTTTCGAAAACAATTTTACCAGGGGCGATCTCACCAACGACAATTATTGATTTGGATACTTCACTTGGCGTGTTCTTCTTCTTAATATTATTATCAGTTTACGTACACTTAAGAAAAAAATATTATATTTTCGGTTCCTAGTTTACTGTAGTTTAATAACGTTTTATAAGTACGTACTTCATATTCGTAGACTTTCCTGAGTAGTTTCTTGACGAATTCTCAGAATTAGGAGTACATAGCTATATAATATTCATAGAGAAGAAAATTATAAGTTATGACTTAGACGAGATCATGACAAGAGAGTATAATGGAATGACTTGTTTTTTTTATGGTCCCACACATAAGTCGCTTCTTCATTTTGTCATAAATAAATACGTGTACGGTGATATTTTTAGGAGGTTATTAAATGAGGAAGATATTTTAATAATGAAACACAATTGTCACCACTTGCTTGCTAGTGAATTTTCTTTTGGGGTAGTCAAATTAAGAAGAAGAAAAAATAAAACAAACTTGGCACTATACAAGAGTAGTCCATATACTATATAGTGGTCAAGCTCAAGCAGTCACTAAGGTCATGTTTGGTTCTCCTCTCAAAAACTGTTTTTGAGTTGAAAAATTTGAAAACAAAAAACGAAAATGTGTTTGGTTTAATTTTCCGGAAAAAATTTTCAAAAAATTTTGAAGTTGTTTTGTAAAAAAATAAAGAAAACTGAAAACAAATAAAATGAGTTTTTGGAAAAAAAATTTCTTCTCTTCTCTTCTCCTTCACCTCGTCTTCTCTTTTCATTCTTTCAAAAACAAAAATGAAAACTATACCAAACACTTTTTTCAGTTTTTTCATTTTCTCAAAAACAAAAATGAAAACTGTACCAAACAGCTTTTTGAAAACAACTACAAAATAATTTTTCAATACAACTACAAAAATTAGAAAATAGAAATAAAAACTTTTTGAGTTAACTACCAAGCACAACCTAAATGAAAGCTTAAACACAAGAACAAAAAAAAAAAAAAAAAAAAAAAGGTTTTTGGTCCATCCATGCTTTTCTTTTCCTCTCTATGCCTTGGCTAGTGCGATTTAAATAATGGCTTTACAGCAAAAAGTAATACCCAATTATAATGTGGTTTCTTAAAACATGACTCGCATTATATGCCCAAATTGCACATCAAGTATTTGCAAGAGAAAATTTAAAAAGAAAATAAAAAATCAGTTGGCAATTCTTAGATGTCGTCATTTTATATACAATTCTCGATATATATATATATATATATATATATATATATCCACATGAAAACTCAACTTTTGTTGTATAATCAATTTTTGATAAATTTTAAGTAAATAGTTGTATTTATTTGTTAATAATGGTAAATAATTATCAGACTTCAAGGGCATAAATGAATATTTAAAAACGTTCAAACAATACCACATCATCATAATGATCATTTACTTGAAATTTACAAAAAATTAGCTATTTATCAAATCTATAAATTTTGGTAATTTAATTGCTCAATTAATATTGGGCTATCTTGAGATATTCCTCAAGATATATCGCACTAGATCAACATAGTTTTTTTTTTCTTCGTTCAGAGCTCTAATTTGTCACAAAAAGACTTTCTCTCGCTTATGATATTCTCCCTAGTTTTCTAATAAAAAAATCGCCGCTCCACTCATAGGTGAAGAATGCCGGCGTCGGTTGGCACCGACTGGGAGGGGAGTAACTGTTTATCACCTCATACTTGTTAGAGTATTTTTCTTTATCTCCGATTGTGAGATAGGTAGATGGTTTGACAAATCCCGAATAGTTAAGCCCTGCGATTAGGTCTCAATAGTTCTTAGGCGACACCATTTGTGGTTGGTCTAGTCGGTTTAGTGATATCAAATGTATTATGAAATTCTATTTCTTTGTATATGACTCATTATTAGCTTTTTATGAATGAATGGGTTTTGTTTGATAAATAAATAAAAAAAAGGTTCTTTTTCGTCTTCTCTGAGCCTATGTTGACAATAACAACATATATACACACAGTCACATACACACCTATATATATAGGTCCTACCATATCCTGAACCTCCCTATATATATTTGGGCTGTATATGCATTGTGATTGAGAGAGAGATGGACACATATATATATACCGGATAGTGCACTAACAAAGCTTGATAGTTCTATAGCATCGAGTTGATTGAAAGAAAAAAAAAAGAAAGAAAATTAATTAGATACTGAAAATCTACATCACTTAAACCCCATGGCTTGGCTTAGTTTGATCTTATGATCTTTATTTATTTATTTAATTTTTTTTTACATATGAGGTGACTTATTTGAATAATAGGGTTCATAGTCCTTGAAATGTAGAAAGAGTTGTATTGTAAAGATTTTTTTTAAAAATCGTGGTTAAATGTATAATGTAATTAACCGCATATTACACATAATTATTTGATTAAAAAATCTACACCCTTGCTAAAATAATCAAGTAGAACTAATAACTTTGCGAAATAGTCAATATTCATCTAAAATTAGCTTAATAGTCAAGATCTAACTAAAATTAACAAAATAGCACAATAATTTATAAAAATTCAAAATATTAAATGTCATTAGTTTTTCTTTTTACCATATATATGTACATGTCTATACAGTAAATATCTTATCACAAAAATATTATTGACAAGGTCAAGTTTTATAATCTTATAAAAAAAGGGTGATGAAGCTAAATAGCCAATTTAAAATTATGAATTTGTAAAATAACTAAGGTTTGTCTTAATTTAGTGAAATAGCCAAAATGTGCAGTAATCTGATTTCAATATTTTTTTTATCTCAAGATTAATTTTTTTGAAAGTGATAAATTGTTTATAATAATTGTAAAAAAAAATTTAATCATGTCTGTCAAAAAAATTTTAAATACGTAAATTTAGTTACTTTGCTGAAAAGTTGAAACTTTGGTTATTTTGCTAATCAATCAATTTCAAATGACTATTTTGTACAATTTTTCCTAAAAAAAAATTAAAACTCTAAACTATTATAATCATCGTAAAAGATAAAAGAAACAGTATTACAGAAGTTTTAACGTATTTGGCTGAGATTCCCGGGCCGGGGTGCCAAAATTCTGAATAGGAAATCTATAGGAAATTATATACAAAAAGGAAAAAAAGAAAATATAAGTGAGTGGGAAATGGTCGAAAAGTACAGGTGGGTAAAAGGAACAAAGGTTTTGGTTGTTTCGTCCGTTAGTGAAGAGAAACGGCGTTATAAATTGAGGTGTATAGAATAGAGGAAGAGCAAATAACCATCACTACCGTGACTCGTCTCAAACACTTCTCTCTTCTCTTCTCTTCTCTTCTCTTCATTCCATTCTAGTGCGCTTCTCATTTTCAATTCAAACAAATCCCTCTCTCTCTCTCTCTCTCTCCCCTTTTTTGTTTATTATAAAACCCTTCTCTTCCTCCTTCATTTCACCCCAAACAAAACCTTCTCTCACTCACTCTCTCTCTCTCTCTCTCTCGTTCTAGAGTTTCCTTCCATATTCTCTGTTTTTGTGTGTGGCTCTGTTTCGCGTCGATCGATGACGAAGCAAAATGTGGTGGTTTCCGACGGAAAAAGGGCGGCGATAGGCGTGGCGGTGGAGAACCAGAACTGGATTGACTCCATGAGAGCCTCATCTCCGCAGCGCTGCCTCAAATCCAACCAGAACCACCACGACTCTTCCTGGACTGTAAGAAACCACACCATATCTATACGTACGCATATATCAATCGGTGTTTATGTAATAACAGTGTTATTTATTTGATTTTTTTTTCATATGTAGCTGCAACATCCTTCGGCGCTGAACATGTTCGAGCAGATAACGAGTGCCTCGAAGGGGAAGAAGATCGTGATGTTCCTCGACTACGACGGAACTCTCTCTCCCATCGTTCAAAACCCTGACCTTGCTTTCATGTCCCCTGAGGTAATATTCTTATTATAGCTTAATTGATTTCATGAATATATATTCACTGATTACTTTTTTGGTGCCTTCAGATGAGAAAGGCTGTGAGAGCCGTTGCTAGGTATTTCCCGACGGCCATAGTCAGCGGAAGATGCAGAGACAAGGTATATATATGTATTTATTTATTTAGTCTCAAGGAAAACAAAATTGTAATAATAGTTGGTTATTTTATATTCGTGACCTAAATAGTTAGGTGTGAATTTTATTACAGGTTTACGGGTTCGTGAAATTAGCGGAGCTTTACTATGCGGGCAGTCATGGGATGGACATTAAGGGTCCATCAAAATGTAGCTACAAGATTAATAATATTAATGTGAGTGAAAGCAACTAGCTTTTTTGTTTTATATATAAATTAATATTTAATTTTGTTTGTTTTTTTCTTCATGTTTTTGTCTCACATTTTTTATTTATTATTATTATAGGATGACGAGCCTCTCCTGTGTCAACCGGCGACGGAATTTCTTCCAATGGTTGATGAGGTGTTCCAAATTTTATTGGAGAAAACAAAATCAATCCCTGGAGCAATGGTGGAGCACAATAAGTTCTGTATTTCCGTACACTTTCGCTGCGTTGACGAGAAGGTAATTTTTCAGTTTCATTATTATTTCTAGATAGTCAATGAAATCATTTTTATTTTAAGAAATTAATTAATATGTTTTTATTTATTTATTTGACTATTTTCAGAGCTGGGATCCTTTAGCCGAGGAAGTTAGAAAGGTGCTCAATGAATATCCGAAGCTTCGGTTGACCCAGGGGAGAAAGGTACTCCACTTGTAATAATTACTACTAGTCTTTTCTTTTTTTGTACATACCATCGTATATACAAAAATAAATACACATAAACCAGTTATATAATTGTACATTTAGTAAGTGGCTAAATTCAGCTGGGTTTTAAACAGGTACTGGAAATTAGGCCAACCATCGAATGGGACAAGGGTAAAGCCCTCGAGTTCTTGCTTGAATCCCTGGGTGAGTTAAATTAATCCATTAATCAATTATATATATATATATCATTATATGTGTACATAATAATGTATTTAACAATAGTTATTTGCTCCATAATTTTCAGGATATGCCAATTCTACCGAAGTGTTGCCTGTATATATCGGTGATGATCGAACCGACGAAGATGCGTTCAAGGTATCAGATCTGATCTTTTCCATATATCTCCATTTTTTTTCTAATACAATTCGTTGGTATTTAATTAATTATTTATATGTGTATTATAGGTTCTTCGTGATAGAGGGCAAGGGTTTGGAATCCTTGTTTCCAAGGTGCCTAAGGAAACAAACGCCTCTTATTCTCTGCAAGAACCATCTGAGGCAAGAATATAATATTATTCTAGGATCTAATTCAGTAATTAATTTTAAAATACTAAGAAAATAGAATATTTAATATTCTTCTTCTAACTGTAACAAATAACTATGATTGTGCAGGTTAAGGATTTTTTGAGACGCTTGGTGAAGTGGAAAAGATCGTCGATGAGAAGACAATATTAAGATCATTACTAGGGTCTATCCTACTACGTGGCTGAGAAATTAAGAAAATTAAAACACCCATTAAATTTTGTTAAGGGTGTATATCCTAATTGTGTAATATTTTAAATATAATGTGATTATAATGTAAGGTGATTAATTAATTTTAATGAGAAAAAGAAGTTCCCATTAGTTTGGTATTTGTCTGTACTTATTTCTCTCTTCTTTTGGATTGATCACCTAACTAAACCACAAAGTTACACGTGCTTGCATGGCCATTGTTCCTAGTCAGAAGCATATTTTTGTTGATGAATTTTTTATTTAAAAAATAAAGAAATCAGTTTGAAACTGATTAAAACTATGGACTATGTAATAAAATTAATATCATTATTGTGAGGCCTAAAAGGAGAGATGCAAAAAATAACATACAACTGAAAATTCCAATTTTGAATTGAACATACAGTTACATACTCCATAATTAAAACGATAATAACAATTGGCCAAAATTGATTTTCGAGGGCTAGCTCAGTGTTAAATACCCCCGACCCCAAATTGCCCCGATTTGGACTAGAGAGTAGCAAAACCAAAAATCATAAAAAAAAAAAAAAAAAAAAAATCTATAATTTAAAGCTGACCTATTTTAATATAATAATAGAATTATTATTATTATTATTATTATTATTCTTTCAATTTCTTTATCTTCTTAGTTATGGGGTGGGGGTAGGTGGGCTCACTGGAACTGGGAAAATGGAAATATAGTTCCTTATTATTGGCTAGCGGGTATAGTAAAAAAATTGTTTCTTTTCTAGCTTTACTATGGCTGTGAAACCAGTCTTTCTTTTGCATCGTAAATTATTGTTACTAAAAGATGCAGAAATCCGAGAAATCACAGTCAATCTCTTCTGGAGATTTGTCCGCATTTTCTTTTTCTGTAAACAAATACTTTGTATGCACAATCGTCCGATTCTTATTCGTCCACTCAAAAAATGCTCTATAATAAGTGACAGCGTGGTTTAAAACGTGCCATATTTTACTAACAACTTTAAATATTTGTATATATACATAGCGTATGTTCATTCATTTTTTTACAGTGTATATTCGTACATTTATATCCGGTTGATTCCAGGCAATACTCAGAATGTTTTATATGTTTATTATCGATTTCAATAACTTTGACCATGTGTTTATTACGGGTATATATATATATATAGCTCTTGCGTATTAATAATAAGCAGCTTTAAAATATAGAGCCTATTCAGTTAGCTTGAAGTTGGTCATCCAAGAAAAAAAGTCGTGAAATTTATTTAATGTCCATATTCCTCGGGGACCAAGTTTTGTGCAAGTTGCCATACTTTAAATTCAATTTTACCAATCGTCGCTGCTGCGTATACAGCATGGGAACTGGAAGCCAGTTTTCGATTATATATTGTTTCCTTATACTGCCTGTAAAAAAAAAAAAAAAATTGAATGAATACTAAATCTGCGTGTATTTACATGTGGCCTAGCTATTATCTCTTTGGGTATTGAAAAATGTTTTTTTCCTCAACATTTGCAGTAAAATAATGACAAGACAATGTGAGATATTCTTGAACTAAGTGCGCGCGCATATATATAACTTCTCAAACTACCGTATATTATATTTTTCAGTTAAGAGTTATTATATTAAGTGTTCTTCTCTGGTGAAAGTCGAAAAAACAACACACACACACGCATAATAGATACAAATCATCACGTAACAACTGAACCAGATGTTCCTAAAAGAAAATAATTAAAAAGCAAAACACTTTTGGAGCATAAATTATGGAGCAGAATTATGCGATCTAGTCCAATATTGTCTATAACAAGTGGTCGTGGTGACTAATATTATACCCAGAAGCTAGAAAATATTAGTGATCGCGTTTGAATGGTCGTTTGTGGACCTTTGTGATAAATAGGTAAAGTTTGGAAAGCTGTTATTAGAAGAGTGCGTGCATCTGTATTGAGCGGTACATTTGATCACTCTTGTGGCATGATAAATATTGACATAAATGTCCTACAATTTCAGCCCAAAATAATGAGATTACATATATTTAAGTCATCAAACTATGAAATAATAGGCCAATATAGTACCAAGAGTAAATCAAGCTAACGTGTGTGTTAAAATAGTAAAATATGGAAAGTTGTTGTTATTATAAGAGTGCGTGCATGTGTATCTGTATTGAGTGCAACATTTGATCTCTCCCGTGGCATATGCGAAATATATTGACATATTTGTCGTACATTACTTGGTAGCCAAATAATGAGGTTCCATAGATATGAGACTCGTCAAAACCATGAATTTAAATAATTGGCCTATATCATATCATCAAGCTTTCATCATATTTTTGGGCACGTACAAAATAATTGGTCTTATTGTTACAAAAGTCAAACGATCTATAAGATCAGCGATAGGTACTACGGCCTATAATTTTAGAAACATAATTATCTCACTATGTTTCTGATTTATTTGATTTGACCGTCAATATTGTTTGATATAATAATGCATCATATATATTGTGTTTTTTTGTGTATATATACACTTACCTTACAAGCACGTAATATACAGAAGAAGAAAAATATAGACCATAGAAGTTAGGTTTTGGATTACAATACTACATTTTTTCTATACCTATATAGCTTTTGCTTTTACGCTTTACGCTTTAGTTACCATGGTCGATTTACAGCGAGTCTTCTGAAATTTACGTGGCAATGGACAAACGATGAGGCCTAACTAATTAATTAACCCTTTATATCCACCTGAAAATATAGCTTTATGTATTAAATTATGATAATATATATGCTTTTTCTTATACGCGTAATTGCTTTCTTATTCTTGTATGGGGTGATCTTATAGATAAAGGACACACGTGAACAGTCTTAAATCAACTTCGATACCCATTCACTTTTGAATTATCTCTTAAATGTTTATAAACTTTAGACCTGCATATAAGTTTGGCAATGGTTTACATATGTCTCTATAGGTGTTCACTACGGGTAAGAACATATAATTAAATCATGAATTTTTATAACAACCCTATGTGTTGACACACAGACACACGAATCTTTTTTTCTTTTGTCCCCTTATGAGTGGTTATATGACAACTAAATTGCTTTAAACTCTTTTTTCAGTTTAAATAATGGAGCTCCTTTAGTATTTGTATGTTCAACCTAAAAAGAAAAAGCTGTAACCGATTTAACAAACCGAGAGGGACAATTTTTGTAAGGGTAGAGGAGCCATAATAATAGAGAGAATTAAATTATATAATACACGACTTTATCAGACAAATAATTAGCGCAAGTACGCGTTATAATGCTTAATAATAAATTTTAGTGCTTCCATTAGTTGTAATAAGTTGGCTTTAATTGCTCCTAAAATTCATGCATATGCATTTGATGTATAGAACATCGTGTATCATGTTATAACCATCAAAATCTAAAGAAAAAAAAAAGTCGAGAGAGATAGAGCTGGCACTACTGTAGGGGCACAAGTAGATCAATCAGGAGACACAAATAATTTATATACCTAATAAACTCCTACTTTGGACGGGTCATAAAGCAAAGTTAAAGAGGCAGTGCTTTTAGGCCAAGCACATTGCTAGATAACCCTATTGGGCGATCAGTGAGATTATAATACATAAAATTTAAAACATATATGCATAACGAAAGACCCAAAAATCAGACCGATATAGAGCGTGCAAAGAAGAAAGATAGAGAGGTTATGTTGAACGCGTGAACAAGAGAAGGCCATTGCTGGGGAAGAGAGATATAGACCTACACAATTGGGCACCTAGATCTGGGTGGACCCACATGAATAAAATAATGGGCATTATTATTTTATTTTATTCAGTAAGGTTAGGTGGTGAAAGGGAAACCCACTCATCGGCCGGGGAATCTATAACATATGGTTGAATGTGGAGTTGGAATCCACTTCAAGCGCTTCATTTGAACATGACATCAATCAACGTTGTGATCGTCCACCACACACCCTTATAATTCCAATCCATACACAATGCTACAAATATTTCTCTACTGATCATACAAAAATCAGGGTTGCTTAAGAAAAATTACCATTGCAATAAATTAATGTTTATATTATAACAAATAATCCGGGCCGGGCACAAGTTTTTACGTTTACACGCCTACGATATGACTTCTATTGTACCATTGAAACGAGCGGGAATTGAACTATTATGATACAAGGAGAGAACAAGATGAGAAAATTAGAACAAAAATATATTTTGAGTAGTCAGATCCTTCGAAAATTGCTCGTGGGTTGAAATTATTGGTTTATGTTTCGCCAAATCTGTCAAAGATTTCTTGGAACATGTTTGAGACTTCTTGATTGGCAAGTATATATTTTTTTCAAAGATTTTGTTCTCGAGAACCTTAGAGAAGACATTCAACTCAACGACCTCTACAAAAGAAACATGTATACTCTGTGAGGTTTTCGAGCTTGTGTATTTTACGTGAGAGTCGGAAACTAAGTGTTATATTTCTTTTGTGAATCTATGTCTTCAATGTGTTCCACTTATTTGTCAGTGACTGAGAATGAATTTGGACATTAATTTTTTTGGTAACAGATCATTATATGCGAATGTCAAGCTATGTCGTTTTCTCAGTCTGGGATATATCCCTATCAAAACGTGTAAAGGAGAATTCAAAGCATCCCACTAAATATTGAAAACCATTATTGATACCTTAAAACAGAAAAAATCAAACAAAATCCAAAAGAAGAAGCCTCCAATTATTGGAGCACTTAATGACTTGTTTACGACTTCTACTGTTTATATACCCTCAGCTAATTAAATCTCACTGTATAACACCAAGTAATTATTTACCTGTTTAATTATAATATGCATTCTAAATTCAACTGACTGGTATCGCCTAATTTTTCACCCAACATAAACGCTCTAATTAAAATAACATAAATTAAAATTGACAAGGGATCAACTCATTTTCTAAAATTGTGATTTAACTTTTTCATCCAAATTAGGTAATTTTTTGCACGCATACATTAGTCAGATATCCTAAGAATTGGTTTTTGCCTCGGAAAAAGTACACACACGAAACATATTAAGGAATTCAGTTCTAACTTCCAACAATATGTAGTGGTCCTCTCAAAGGTCGATCCAAATGGTGAGTTGGCATATATTCATAGGCTAAATACAATAACCCCATCATATACTGTACGGCGTTGGTCAACGCACGCTATTTGACTTGAATTGCACATATTTTCAACCGAAAAAAAAAAAATAGGAAACTACCACATAATTGGTATATTTTTGCCATGTGATGTCCATGATCTTGAAAAGAGGAACAAATGTTCTTGACCAGTTACTATTGGTGCCAAAGATCTGGAGAGACTTACTTTGTAAGTGTCTAACCAATCGCATGCATAGTCATACATAGAAGAAATCCATATATATTTTGGGATGTGAAATATTGTACTTCTATAAAACGACATGTTACGCTATATATTATATGCATATATATAAAAATAAAAAAATGTACACATGAAACCAATGATTTCAAGTACCAATTATACGATCTTTTAAGGCTTGAGCATCTGCTTCATATTAAGAAGCTTATCTTAATAACAAAAAAATGATTAAAAATACCATTAATATAATAATTTTGTAAGTTAATATGAGCTGCCATGCCATGCTTCCCGGCCAACTTGCAAGCCATTGAGAAAGTACATCCTCGGAGACTGAGTCAATGCTTATTGAACCACCACTTGGCACAACCAGACAATCTTATTTATCATTAATATAAAAAGTGAATCCCCTCTGACACACAGATCAGGCACATAATTCAAGCACAACTATAAGTTCGTATGCATTATGATTCTCAAGATTTTCTTGTATAAACAGAAAAGAAAATGTATAAAAAAAAAATTTCATTATGTCATCAACATTATATTTTTTGATCACGTGGGGCACTCATGCGTAGAGAAATTTTATTTTATAGATCTAAAAGTTAACAAAATATCGAAATTAAATCTCATATTTTAAAAATATCTAAAAATAGATTTTTGTCCATATTTCGAACACAAATACATTTTTGAACAAATAAATTCATTTCACTTTCACTCTCTATCTTCTCAATCACTCATTCGGTCTTTCACGTTCGATTCCGACGATATATAACTAAATTCGACGAGATACGAGAGAATCCGACGATAATGTACGATGTTATACGATAAAATTCATACTTTTTGAGCATTTTAAGCGGAAAAAAATCAAATTCACGTGAAACTTTATCATTCTAGGTCATCGTAACTCGTCAGATTCTCTCGTATCTCATCGAATTTAGTTATATATCGTCGGAATCGAGCGTGAAAGACCGAATGAAAGATTGAGAAAATAGAGAATGAAAGTGAAATGAGTTTATTTGTTCAAAAATGTATTTGTGTCCGAAATTGGGACAAAAGTCTATTTTTAGATATTTTTAAAATATGAGGTCTAATCTTGATATATTTTGTTAACTTTTAAGTCCATAAAATGAAATTTATCTATGCTTTTATATAGATCGTAGACATGTATACTGTTTTTTAGGTTGTTTGTCACGTGGATCGCCCAGTCCAGCACAAACAGAGACAGAGATCGACTACTGAGGTAGTGTAGATCTTCATTTTATATGTCCATAAAGTCCTATTTAACCGTTTAATTATTTTGCAACTGGCATTACACAAGCTGTCCTGGTATCGTAATAAATATGATAGTTTTATTCTTCTTCTTTTTGTTCCTATCTTTTTAATATTAAGTAATTATGTACTTATCCAAATCGACATATGTAGTGAAGCATGGTTTTGGATAGAACAGTATAAAATAATAGAGTTTTGCCACCAATATTTCACATAAATACTTTGGTATTATAATAAAATGTGTATAAAAAAATATCATAATATTTATCTGTGTATTTGACTTAGCGCGTTCCTTTGTGTTGATTGATTTTTATAGAAATTTTCGTTACTCTTCAATTATATTTTTGTATTCTTACCTTTGAAATAACCCAAACTCAAAAAATAACCAAAAAAAAAATTAAAGAATTATAAAATATGACGAGATCTTGATTGCTTATCTCGATGATTCTGCAAAAAACATGAGTATCAGAGAAGAAAAATTTGCACTGAGGTGGAAATGGTCGAACTCGCCTAGTATGTCACGTAATGGATGAAAACATGCACTTCAGACGACGACAGAGAATCACATTAAGAATTTATTATCCTATTTTGAAGTTCTTGTGCTATTTCAAAATTACATTGGGTTGATTCAAAATATGGACTGTAGGATCAACATCTTAAATAGGGCAGGATCTGTAATTTTTTAGCCAATCCGTGAGAAATTATCAAACCACTTTCATGTGCGTATGATTAAGTAACAAAATTTTGCACGCGATCCACACATTTTGCGTCATATTTTAAACCTTGAACTTATCACCTAGGCCAAATTGATTAGTGAAATCAAGTATCTGTCGTGTGATGTCTCTTATGAGAATGACAAGTTGTGAGATAACAAGTATTTTATCATATTAATGAGTTAAGGTAAAATCACTTTATAAAGTGACACAAAATTGGTAACTTAATTAGTTCGGCCAATGGTGGAAAAGAAATTCACTATCAACGGTAAAATAACTACAAAGTGATCTTAGCTGCATGATCCACCCTTCAGTGTCATCTACTTCAATCTACCCATGAAATTTGACTTAGGATCTCCCTGAATCTGAGTCTTCTCACTTCCACTCAACTCATTCTCCAAGTGGATGATCTACATCTATAATGATATGTGATCTTACAATACCAATAACATAAACCCCATTCCTACAAATTAACATATTGAGTGCGGAAGGGTATTAGGTGCGACATGTCGCACCTAATAGTCGCACCTAAGCTAACATTAGGTGCGACATGTCGCACCAGATAGTCCTCCAAGCGACTAAAAATTTCGCTGATGATTAGTGTTATCCAGTGCGACTTTGTCGCACCTAATATGACACTGTCGCACCTGATACTATTGGGTGCTACATTTGTCGCACCTAATACCTTTAGATGCGACATTTGTCGCACCTAATGGATTTAAAAAATTTAAAACGGTCAAAAATTTCCCCCAAATATTTTTGGTTCTGTAATTTCACATTAGGTGCGACATAGTCGCACCCAATATGACTATTAGGTGCGACAATGTCGCACCTAATAGTTTAGGGTATTTTAAATACCGAGCTTCTTCTTCCTCTCGCCCAAGCCGTGTGCCTCTCTCTCTATCTAACACTGTCTCTCTCTCCGACGCTCGTTCTTCTTCCTCCGCCGTGACCTCCCCCGCCGCCGTGACCTCCCCGCCACCGTGACCCCTTCGTCGTCCTCCTCCAAGGTACGTCTCTCTCTCTCTCTCTCTCTCTCTCTCTATCTATCTATCTCTCTCTCTCTCTTATTCTGTCTCTCCGACTTGCAGGTCATCCCCCGCCGCCCGTGACCACCTCGGCTCAACCCGGTCGTCCCCCGCCGCCCGTGACCTCCCCGCCGCCCGTGCGCCTCTCTGCCGCCGTGACCTCCCCGGCACCGTGACGTACGTCTCTCTCTCTCTCTCTCTCTCTCTCTCTCTCTCTCTCTTATTTCTGTCTTTCTCCAACCTGCAGGTCGTCCCCCGCCGCCCGTGACCACCTCGGCTCAGCCCGGTCGTCCCCCGCCGCCCGTGACCATCCCTCGACTCAGCCCGGTCCTCCCCCCGTACCCGCTGCCACCCAAACAGCCCTCGGCCCGCCCTCGGCCCACCCGCTATCGCCCAAATATCCTCCGGCCCTCTCTTGGCTCAGCCTCGGCCTCGCGTCTAGCTCGTCGCCTCGTCGTCGCCTCGGAAAAGGTTAGTTATAATTAATAATATTTTTTAGATTATTTCATATAGATTAATTAGTAATATATTTGAAAATAGAACTTTGATTAGATGTTAACATGTTTAGTTAATTAATTAATTAGTAATATGTTTAGTTAGATTAATTAGTAATATATATGAAAATAGTAACATGTTAGATTAGATGAAAATACAATTTGATTAGTTTGTTAAAAATTTGTAATATATTGTATTGAAATTGAATTTGAAATGGATATATGTTTAAATTAGAATATTGAGTTAAATGGTTGAAATTAAAATGAATAAATGTTGAAATTGGAATGTTGAGTTAAATTGTTAAATGTTGAAATTAGAAAGTTGAATTGGAATATTGAAATGGATATTCGTCTGTTAATTAGTATCATATGTAGTTAGATTAATTAGTAATATATTTTAAAATGATTAGTAACATGTTACATTTAATGTAATTATTGAAAATTTATTGCGACCGAGCCACAGAGGCTCGGTTTAGTATTTAGTATGTTAATAGGATAGACCTGATTGGTTATATATGTGTTTTTTTTTAAATTGCAGATTTTGGTTAGTCAATATTTTAGGAAAAACTCTGCCGTATTTTCGGTAGAATAATAACTATATGTAATATAACGAATTCTAACCATTTTTTCAAATTAATATATATTTTTCACAATTTCTCTTTCACTCTCACTAATTCGATCTCGAATCTTTCAAATGTTAACGAGTCACTCTCAATTTCCTAACAATTCATCACTCTCAATTTCATAACAATTCACTTTAAATTTCAAATATTCACTCTCAATTTTACCTCTCAATGTCAATAATTCACTATTACAAAATGAATTCTAACGATTCATTTTTATCTCCCAATTTCCCGTCTCATTCAGAAGAATGTCAAATCCAAGTAGGGACTGGATTACCGAGAACAATCGGTTGAGTTTGCAATATTAAACAGGGGTTAACGAGTTTATCCGCGTTGCAAGCAAACTCCTGAACGAAAACGGTCATTATCGTTGTCCTTGTAAGTCTTGCAATAACGTGAGATGTCTGGACATCGGGGTCGTAAAGAATCACCTTTTGAACAAGGGGTTTACCCCGGGATACACCGAATGGTATCATCACGGCGAACGTCGAATGATAGAAGATGCCAGCGAGACTAACTAAATAGGAGTCGGTGGATTGTACGATGCTCTCCATGATATAATGGATCACGAGGACTTCGACGATTTTACGGATCCGACTCCGAGTGAAGTGCGTGCAGATGAGCAAGTGGAAGATTTGTTCGTCGAGTTGGAAGCAGAATTGTACCCTGGGTGCAAAGAGTTTTCGTCTTTGTCGTTCTTGGTTTCGTTGATGCACATCAAAGTCACGAACCATTGGACGAACAAGTCGTTTACAGAATTGTTGCAGCTCTTGAGGAAGTCTCACCCAATTGGTAACCGAATTCCGGAAAAACACTACGAGGCAAAGGCGAAGCTGAAGCGTTTCGGCATGGGATACGATATGATCGACGCGTGCATCAACAATTGTGTGTTATTTCGAAAAGATCTCGAGAAAGCTGAAGTGTGCCCAATTTGCAATGAGAGCAGATGGAAGCCAACCGGGAAGAATGTATCACAAAAGATATTACGATACTTTCCCTTGAAAGATCGATTGAAGCGATTTTACGCTTCTCGACACACGTTGCTTAAGATGCAGTGGCATGAACAAGATCGCGTCAAAGATGAAGGCGTTTTACGACATCCTGCAGATGGTTCGACGTGGAAGAATCTAGATGAGAGATACCCAAATTTCGCTGCAGAGCCTCGTAACGTACGTCTGGGACTAGCTTCTGATGGGTTCAACCCGTTTGGGGAAATGAGTCTAGCGTATAGTATGTGGCCCGTGGTACTAACTGCGTACAACTTGCCACCTTGGTTGTGCATGAAAAAAGAGTAATTGATGCTAACGCTTTTGATACCTGGACCGAGCTCACCTGGAAAAGACATGGACGTGTTTTTAGAACCACTAGTTGAAGAGCTGAAAGAATTGTGGGATACTGGATTCCAAGTGCGAGACGGGGCGAACGATGAAGTGTTTCGGTTGCGTGCCGCGCTTCTATGGACGATAAACGACTTTTCGGCTCGATCGTATTTGTCGGGATGGAGTGGCCAAGGGTATCTTGCTTGCCCCATGTGCAACATTGAGACGCCATCTATGAAAATTAGAAACAGGATTGTCTACTATGACCATCGTCGATTCTTGCCTATGCCTCACCGATTGAGGAAAAGCACTGATCACTACGTAAATCGTCACGAGAAGCGCCTGAAACCTGTCAAGTTGACTGCGCAAGACATACTCGATCAGTTGACTAGTGTTTCTTCCACGACAACCGACAAGAATATCGGTAAACGAAAACGTGCTGAGTGCGAATTGAATTGGACCAAAAAGAGCATCTTCTATAAGTTGTCTTACTGGTCAGAATTGGAGTTGAAGCACAACATGGACGTCATGCATATAGAGAAGAACGTGTGCGAGAATCTTCTCGGGACAATGCTCAGCTTGGAAAAGAAGAACTACGATACGGAGAAGTCGAGATTGGACTTGATGGACTTGAAAATCAAGTCTTCTCTGTGTTGGAATTGATCTAGGGTTTGAGAAAATAATTAACGCTTCGGTAAGCGGCGGAATTTTAAAAATTTTCTTTTACAAGTAAAACAGTTTTTACTAACCTAGACAAGTGCAAGTACATGTAATTAAAAACCAATATGAGCTAAGAGTTTACTAACCTTTCTTGAAGCTTGAACTTTGAAGAAGCTTTTGGAAAGTTCGCAACGCTCGTCTCCCCTCGCAGCACGTCTCTCTTTCTTTCCTCGGAACCTCGAGCAACCACGAAAGTTTCTATCACTAAATCACTCGAAATAAAGGAATTAGTGAGTGAGCACTTTTAAACACTACGACTTAAGAACGAGTCTTGAAGTCGCAGAGCTAAACACTAGGTCGAGTGAGGACCTAGGTGCCAAAACAAGAAAAATCGAAAATAAACTAGAGAGAGAGAGAAGAGGGGCGGCAACCACAAGTTCTAGAGAGAGAAGCTCTCAATCTCTAACTTATGTGGAATGAGAAAAATGAGAAGAATGAGGCTCCTATTTATAGGAGAGGTCTTACCTTCAATAAGGTAGTTTCCTCTTCTACAGAATATCACATATTCATGAGCCAAATTCCTCTTTTCCTCTATGATGCACTCGGCCAAGGTGGGCTTCATTAAGCCTTGGATTTGTTTCCTTTTTTGTTCCTTGCCTTGCTTCTTACTTGTGTTGGGCGCCTACCTCTTATTTCCCTTAGAGGAAATTTGTTTCCTCTTTTTCTTTTGGCAAGTATCTTCATACATTTATGCACAAAATATTCTCTCTTGTCTCTTGGGTATTTGGGCGCCTATAACTTATCTAGAAAGGCCTTCTAGAAGCTTTTCCACTTGTTCATGACAACATGAAAAATGCCCATTAAGAATTTTCAATAAAATTCTTATGAAATGAAATTAATTCACGAGGCCCAATAATCAAGTTATGGCCGAGTGACATTAAGTCATCAAATGAACTTGTCAAAAAATTTATTGACATTCATTTCATCATATGTCTCAAAAGACAAAAATACCCTTTTGACAATTTTCGTTCTTGTTTTGACTTAGCTTCCAGTTTAACTATTCCTATCGATGTGATTCGTGACAGTGACCTCATGGACCCAAATGAACAAAGCTTGAGCTAAACACTTGGACTCAAAAGTTCACAAACCTTTTCCAAGTTTAGCTTAATGCCAACTGACTCCACTAAAGAGCTGACACTGAAAATCTCTCGGTTCAAATGAATTTATTTTCTACTCAAGAATTCAACCTAATTATGATGAGCGGATCCACTGAATATTATCTATGTTTACCCTTCATGAATGTCATCAGCTAGTCGGGATTTACTAAATTACCATTTTACCCTTCTAGCTGTTATTTCCTCAACTCATTTGTCGCTTGTGAATAAGTTAGAAACAATGTATTGACGAGGAGCTAACAAGTCACATTGTTTCATCCAAAAGAGTCAGGACTCAATTTGGACACTGGCCAGTTCATTTATTCACACTCCAAGGAACAAAGCATGAGGTGACATACATTGCATTTCAGCAATCTTGTACATGAATTCCATATCTATGAGAACTTCACAAAGTTACTCATGACAGACTCACAACATAGTACTTCACCAATAGGCCTTGTTTGGAATCACATAGTGAGTCCGAACTTTGACTTTCTCAAATGAAAATACTAAGGTGTGAAATGGCATGTCTCATTTCAGGATTAAGGTAAGCATGATGCAATTCATACATAGTGACTTCGAGACATAAGAGGTTAAATGGTTTGTTCTTATATTGTCTCTAGAAGTGCACTGGTCAATTCAGTACCTTCGGAAGATACCTAGAAGAACTATAGAGTCCCCAACTCTCAATGCCTCATAACCAGACATCATAGATTCTTCTAACAATCGTACTGATGTCAATAGTCCTTTGACCCTAAGATTGCGAATATATCGTTTTAAGCAAACTACGAAGAGTTTGTTCATGCAAATCTACATTTGTCTCTTCGTAAGTTGTTAAGTTTGTTTATGGACTAAAAGACTAAGGTTTTATCATAAAGCTTCAAACAAAGAAAGAATGAATGAACGTTTCAACTTTATATTAATGAATAAGCAATTACAAGCAAGAGTCTTCGTAAGACTATATGACATCAAATGTACATAAATAGACACTACTACTCTTCTTGTGGGCACCATTGACAACACTCTGCACTTGAGACAACAAAGGAATGAGTGGTATAAACCGCCAGCAGCGTACACGTTAACGCTTGAGCAGAGACACCGTTTTACCGAGTTCCTCCAATCTGTTAAATTCCCAGACGGGCTCGCTGGAAATTTGAAGAAAAATGTAACTGCTGACGGGAAGCTCACAGGTTTGAAATTGCACGATTGTCACGTGATCATGCAGAGGCTGTTGGCTGATGGTATTCGCCCTTTTGTGCCAAAACCGATACAAGAGACGATCTCCGAGCTCTGCAACTTTTTCAAGTTGATCAGTTCTAGAACCCTGCGAGTGGACGATCTCGAAAAAGCGCAAGTTCAATCATTGAGATATTGTGTAAGCTTGAGATGATATTTCCGCCAGCTTTTTTCACGATCATGGTTCACGTGACAATTCATCTACCAGATGAAGCATTGTGTGGTGGTGCGGTGCATATGCGATTGATGTACCCAATTGAGAGATACCTTGGAACGTTAAAACAATTTGTCAGAAATAGAGCTAGACCCGAAGGCTCTATTGCGGAAGCGTACGTTGTAGAAGAGGCATTGACATTTGTTGCAAGGTATCTCGAAGATAAGAAAATTGTCGATGAAGTTCAAGTGCGAGAACTTAGTGTTTTTCGGTCTGAAAACTGTGTGCCTTACGGGATGATGAAGCCGATAGTTTTAGATGACGACCAAAAAGAGAAGGCGGAGTGGTACATTTTTACCAATTGTCCAGAAATCGATCCGTATTTGATGTAATGGAATCTTTTATTTAAATATGTACATTATCTAGCTCATTGATTTACATCTAATTATGTAATTTTAACAGTGAGCATTTGGAACTTATACAAAATAACTCTGAAGCGGGAACCGCAGATTCTGATATCGAAGCAATGCACAGAAAAGAATTCAAAATTTGGTTTGCGAAAAAGGTAAACTGAAATGATTCATTTGCTGAAAGCATACTAAAATTGCTAAAATGACATCATCTTAATTTGCATATATTTCAGATTTTTTACATGAAAGTTAGTGGTTCCAACATGTCTGTAGAGCTTTACGCATTGTCTACGGGATCTATGCAAATTGCTCATCAGTATCCGAGTTGCTTTGTGAATGGCGTGAAGTTCATCACTCGTCGTCGTGATAACCAACGGATCACCCAGAATAGCGGTGTTTGTGTGCCCGTGAACGACTTCAGCTTTTACGGTCGAATGGAAGACGTAATCGTACTGAATTATACACACAAATGTCGTGTCGTACTGTTCAAATGCATATGGTATGGTGACAAGTACAATGCAGGACGTATAGTGCACGTTGATAAGACCACCGGAGCAACGAGTTCGTATACCTCCAAAGAGTGGTTTACAGAAGAGCCGTTTATACTGGCGACTCAAGCGAAGCAAGTGTTTTACATCCAAGATCTCGTTAAGGGTCGCGAATGGGAAATCGTTCAGGAATGCAATCAACGGGGGATATGGGACATTCCTGAAGTTGATCCGACCACTTCAGCATCGATTCCATTGACAATAGAATTGTCAAATATCGACCGTCTTAATCATCGACACGAAACCGCTACGGCCGAGCTTGTTACTGTTGTTGAAGATGATGAAGAAGTGGATGAAGAAGATGAGACGTACGCCGTTTTTGAGGAAGACGATATTGATGTCGATACTAACATTGCATCGAGTGACAACGATGAATGACTAACACCATGTAATAACCATAGTCGTCGAATACTAATTACATAGTAATTAAAAATACTAACTACAATTCATTTTGCAGGATGTCTACTTCAGGTCAAGACCCATCAGGAGGACAACATGACCCCCCGCAGATGCCGAGGAAGAAGCGGGGACCAACGACTAGCGTCGTTTCTGCGAGAGCTCGTGTTGGGACCCCTGGAGCGAACACAGTTCGCTACGATCAGATTGCGCAGGCGTTCTACCAAGACGTCAGGGAGCAAAATCCGTTGATAGGGACGTTCCAAAACCGATTAGGAAACCTGATCAAGAGTACCATTCCAGTCGACCTCCCAGACTGGAATCATGTGCCTGCGCAGAGTGTGGCGGCTCTTATGAACTCGATTCATAACGAGTATAACTTCGTTTATGAACATCCCGAGAGTGGCGAGCTTGTGCCTGCAGATTCTATTCGCAACGAGATTGATATGGCTATCATTCGCGATGCGAAGAGGATGCGCCGTGGCCAGAAGTCGAGGTTGTCACAGCTCTTCTTCAAGACATTTTGTGGGAGTAAGGATCTCGCTAAAAATGAAACTCCTGAAGGCTACAACAAGGAAGCCTGGTTGAAAGCAATAGAGACGTTCGACTCGCCGGAGCATAAGGTATGAGTTGAACTTCCGATGGTTATTCGAATTTCTTAAAATTAAACTTAACGAATTTATGTCTTGCAGGCGAAATTTCTCCGCAACCGGAAAAATTCGAAGATGAAGAAGACGAAGGCGAGACAAGGCTCGCTTAGTTTTTTTTGTCATCGCTCGAGGAACGTAAGTCTCTTAAAATTAATATGCAATATATATGTGATTCATATTTTAATGTTGAAAAATTACAGCGAAGGGAAGATGGGAGTATAGGCTCGGCTTTAGCGATATGGTCAGAAAAACACCATGACGCTAAGGGATCGTGGACGACGGACTTCGCGAAGTCGCAATACGTAAGTTAATTTTTTTATTTACTATATTTAATTACTTTAGTTCTTCTTATCTGATAAGTTTTTGTGGTTTTTTTTTAAGGATCAAATCACCGCCCAAACGATAGATATTTTGCGGCAAGCGGCGGAGCAAAACGCCGTGATCTCCCAAGAAGATGCGGAGATGTACGCGATGCGCGATGTTTTGGGAGTACGCAGAGACTGGGAAGTCGGTTTAGGGCCTTCGATCCCAAGGTCATCGTTGGGTGTTGCCCAAACGCTAGATAGAAGCTCGTCAAGTTCGTCATCTGAGACCGATCCACTGGTTGCCGAGATGCGAGCTCAGATGGATGCCCAACAGGCCGAGCTACAGCAGATGCAGCAACAGATCGCATTCCTCAGCCAGCTGCACAACTAGCCTCCCACGACTCCCCAACCTCCTGCATCGCAACCAGGTGGGACTGATCAGCAGACGCCAAGTTCCACGCCGAGTTCTACGCCTGGTTCTATGGATTTCTTGCGAGACCGTCCTTACGGAAGCGGTGGAGCGAGTGGCAGCACGTCAGGCAGCGGTGGACGAGGACGCGGAAGCGGTTCTCGAAGTTCTGGCAACTTATTCGGTAGAGGGAATTCTACTATCGATAAGTTTTATAGGAAAAAAAATTAGGAATTTATTTTTCCGCTTTTTTAGAATGAATTTGTATTTTTAATTAAGAATTCTATTTTCAGAATATTATTTCTAATTAATTTAGAATTTTGTTAATTAATTTTAATTTAATTCTAAATTAATTTTAATTTAATTCTAAATGAATTTTGTTAATTAATTTTTATTTAATTCAGTAATTTTTTTTAATTAAAAAACATATTGGGTGCGACATTGTCGCACCGAATAGTGTGGCGGGAACAGTATTGGGTGCGACAATGTCGCACCCAATATGAATTTACCCGCCAAATTTATTAAATTTGGCAGGAAAACGGCTTCTGTATTTAGTGCGACATATTGCACCTGAAAGTGTCGCACCTAAATGGGTACTTATTAGGTGCGACATGTCGCACCCAATACCTTCTGCGACGGGTTATCCGGTGCGACGCTGTCGCACCCAATGTCGCACCTAATAAACTTTTAGGTGCGACATTTTAAGCATTGGGTGCGACATTCGTCGCACCGGATAACGTATTTTGTCCTAGTGTCTGTTACTTGCACGAAACAGCGGCGGAGAGAACAAAACATAATTATTCACACAAAAACATAAAGTATGTAGCTAGACTATGGGGCGTAATATATCTTTTGTAGAAGTCAAAACCTAGTCTTTGATGCCCTGCTAGAGTTTTTATACTAGTCGCCTTGTTCTAATTCAGATAAGAGAAATCCAGAAGCATATCACACATGAAATTAGACTTGCACAATGTAACCACATGACCGAATCTGTCGTGTCTGCCAAACAAACATGCCTTTCCTAAATTTTTAAGAACGTGATGTAGAACATCTATAAAGTAGTTTTTTCAAGCTACAAAAATACCCAATCAAACATAACAATAATTAATTCTTGTTGGAACAAGACATATAAATACATGCTCAAAATAATTACTTCGATATCGGAGGACACATTATAAGAACCAGCTACAAGTACTTTCATTTACACTTCCAAATATGAAGAGATAAATTCATATCACTGAAAAAAAAAAATTCAAAAAATTACAAAAATCGCATTTGTAAGGTGTAATATTTTTTAAATAGCGACTAATTTAAATATTTTAAAGTAGCGTTTTTTCAAATGGTAAACAGTTACTTCCTACTAAATGAAAGTGTAAAGAATAAATAAAGTTGACCAGAGCCCAAAGTAAACATATGAAAAAAAATGTAACATAAAAAAAATAAATAAATATAATTGTATATAAGTTAAAAAAAAGTTCTATTTTTGTTATAAAATTTTAACAGGCGACTCTTGCAATCTAGTACAAACGTACAAGTACGACTATCAGATCGTAATTAGCAAACAAAAAATGGATTATTCCAGTTTATGACCAAAATCCAATATGTCTAATTTAATCCAAAACTATGACCACACTTTTTGTGCAATTATGTTTTTACCATTTTTCATTTTTCTTTGCTTTTTTTCTCTTATTTCTCTTCAAAAAAAACCAACCCACGTTATAAAAAACACTAAGATTACCTAACCCTACGCAACGAAGAGAAAGCTCACCATGAAGGTTTTTTTTTTATTTTTTAGAAATTTGGAAAAACTAGGAAAAAGAAAAATCTGCGAATTCGTTTAAAGATTTATTGACATTTTTTTTGCCTTTTATTGACTTCGATGTCAAAAATGTTCAAAAGATTTTTTACAAAATCATTTGAAGATATATTGACATTGATGTCAATAAAAAGACAACGATGTCAATAAATCTTCAACGATTTCCCAGATTTTTCAAAAATCTGGAATTCGTTTGAAAATTTATTGACATTTTTGTATTTTATTGACATCGATGTCAATAAAAAAGACAACGATGTCAATAAATGTTCAATGTTTTTCCAGATTTTTCAGAATTTTTTTTTCAGACTTTTCAAAATTCTAAGAATCGTTCTTGAGCATGAAGCCACTGAAAAATGTGAAATCCTTCTTAGCTAAGCACAATGAGAGAGAGAGAGAGAGAGAGAGAGAGAGTAAATAAAACGAAGATAAAAATAAAAGAATATTTTATTGAGGGTATTTTTGCACAAAGAAATACAAGATAATCATAATTTTAGATTAAATTAGACATAGTGAATTTTGATCCTAAACTAATATGGAGATAATAATTTAAAAATAATCCCAATACAAAATTGGGGGTTTGAAATTGACATAGCAAAACCCAACTAAATTGCTTCAATATAATAAGTGGATTTGATCGCCAAAATTTGACACCAAAGATAGCCTCTACCCAAAATAGATGTCAAGACGTGAACTAGGCCTAAATCTAAACCTATTGGGTCCAACATGAACATATAGAGTTCGGTCTTCCAAAACTCTGGCAAACATAGCCCCATGATTTGATATTCGGAACACAATATTTGATTGGCTACTAAATGGCTTAATTAGCACTGGTATTTATGAATTTCAAGAATAGACTTTTGACCTGAGAAAGTCCAAACTTCCCCTAAATTGATTCGAAACTATTGCCCGTCATTGCCCATCATTGGAATTTATCTGATTTTTCAAATTACGTTTTTTTTTTTTACTTAGATTTATGTTGGTTTTGTTTGAAAATTTGTTGTCGGGAGCTGACGGGTGATGGATTTTAGTCAACTTAGGTGTATTTTTTCATTTTTTAGTCTATTTTTTTAACAAAGTAAATACCAAGTAATTAAGTGTATTGTTAAGTCTAGCAAGTCCAATATGTTAAAATTAATAATAAATTATATTATTGCCCCTTCAACTACGTTGTTAATGTTTCATTCTCTTAAAATTTGAAATCGTACATGACAGACCTTAAATTTTTACATTGTAACAAATTCACTCATTCTGTTAAGTATTTAATAGATTTTAAACGTTTAATGCTTACGTGGAATAACAATTAGAGATAAAATTGTAAAATCATTTGTAAGTCCTTTTTTTTAATTGGAATAATCACCTCCTCTCTCTCACACACAATAATTTGCTGGTCTTTATGTTTTATATTATATTTAACAATAAAAAAGTTTGATAATTTTTTAACATTTTCTTCCCTAAATTTGAGTGACAAACAACAAAACTATGCTCGGGTCAATATGTATAATTGTTCAATTTGCAAACACACCCCCAAAATCGGCTCTTCTTCTTCGATCAACTTCACAAATCGCAACAGTGTCGAACTCGTTACCGAGCTCTTACTCGTACCCCGTTGCTTCCTTCCTCATCTTTCTCCTCCATTTTCGTTTGTATCTAAGCCAATCGAAAATCCTTGGGCTTCCATTGGAGCCAATTCGAAAGGCTGGTAATGTGTTTGTTGCAAGTTATCAAAGAAGGAGGAACGAAGTCTAAAGATTTTAATTTTTAAACATAATAATAATAAATAAAAGCAGTAGTGCACGATTTCAGATTTGAGAGTGTGAAAACGTTACGAGTGATATAGTTGATGATGCAACAGTGTAATTTATCTTAAATTAATTACATGAAAATAAAATCGGTCATGTGGATCGTTGAGTGACCCATTTCCCATTTGTTTGTATCGTCTAAGACATGATTTTTTTTTAAATAGTACCGAAATTTTTGTCCCCATACATTTACATACATGATAAAGTCAGAACTCTCTTTTCAGTCCCGTTCTCTCTTTTTTTTTTTTTTTTTTTTCCTCGTATGTAATTTTTTTAAGAATTACAGTAATTTTATTAGTTTACGCACCATTACCAAATAATCAATTGTTCCTTTCCATTAGGGCATGTTTGGTTCAAAAGTTAAATTGGAATAAGAATGAGAATCATAATGGTAATGACAATGCAATGGAATGGAAACTATTTTACTTTGTTTGGTTTGTGGTTTTGACGTGTACCGAATGAAAGTTAAATTGACAAAATTAACCTTGTCTTCTTTATTGAAATTTCTTGTCACTGGTTCTATATCAGAGATGTCTTTTTTCAAAATGAAAAAACCTTGATGCAACTTCACTGGTTCTCGAAGTGGGCTCCGGGAGCGGCTACGTCATAACCTCCCTCGCCCTAATCCTCCACGAATCGGGCCCCACGAAAGCCCATTTCCTCGCGACGGACACGAACACGTTCGCGGCCCGTGCGACCCGCGAGACCCTCGAGGCCCACGGGGTGGCGGGCCGCGCCGAGGCGGTGGTCGCTGACGTGGCGGCGGGCCTCGAGGCGCGGATCGGAGGGAGGGTCGACGTGATGGTCGTGAACCCGCCGTACGTCCCGACTCCCGAGGACGAGGTGGGCCGGGCCGGGATCGCGTCGGCGTGGGCCGGCGGAGAGGACGGGCGGGTCGTGATCGACCGGATTCTGACGGCGGCGGAGCGGCTTCTGTCGGAAAAGGGATGGAGTTTATCTAGAGTACGCCACCGAGATCCCGTTAAGCAGTGACTCTAATTTTTTTTTTCGAAATATGGATATGGGTAATTTCGGGATAAAGATTTGAGTCAGTGGGAATGAGGGATTCTTAACATATTGGGAGGAATGAAAATGAGTGAATGAAGATTCAACTTGAATGGATTAGAATGGTTATTCTTAGTATTTTTAGCAAACCAAACAAAATAATGAGTTTCATTACATTCCTTTCCATTCCATTCCTACATTATTACCTCCAACCAAACGTGCCCTTAAAGATGTGAAGGAGTCATGCTAGGCTGATCTCACGAGAAGACAATTCGAGACTTTCACGCGCTCAAATCATATATGGAACAGAATTCGTCTAGTTATTGTAATAATAAGCTAATATATTTATAAAAATATAAAATAACAAAAATTGTTTAATATACATACATTATTTATAACGATCGATGAATACCACGCTTGGTGGTCCGACAATCCTGAGACAAAACACGACCCCCGCGACCTTCGCCCCTCAAAGAATCCACCGTGACGTCACACACCACGTCAAACTCAACAATCCCGGTGCTCCACGTCCACACCTCCGTCCTCGCCGCCACGTGGCCAATTTCCAGCCTCACGATAGGCCGAGCCTCTCGGCCTCCGCCGCCGCCACGTAGGACGATCTCCACCACCGCCGAGCTCTTGTGATTGTGCCTAAACGCCGGAAACTTCCCCGCCGCGACCTCCTTCCCCGCTCGAAGCGACACCGCCGCCGCGCCGGAGCCCCGCCGTCGTCCGTACTCGAAGTCCACCCTGGCGTTCGGATTCTCCGCCCTCAGCCTCACAGTGTAGCCTCCGCCGCGGGCCTCGGCCCCCGCGAGTCTCTCCACGTGGAATAATGGTAGCTCCGGCGGATATAGATAGGCCACGAGGACGTGGCACGTGACGAGGACGAGGACGAGAACGAGGACGAGGACGACACAGCAGCAGCAGCAACAACGGCAACAGCATCTCTTGGGGAGACGTGGTCTTTGGCCGGGGTTGAGGGTTGACTTTTCGGGGCGGCGGCTCTGGGCGATGGCGGCGTTTTCCGGCGGAGGGATTCGGTAGATTTGGTCTTTGGGGACTTGGACGACGTAGGACGTTGCGGAGGGGCGGTCGGGGCTGGAGTCCAAGATGCGGGCTTCATCGGTCGGAGGTGGGACCCGCTCCGCCATTGGGATATGGGGAGCGGCCGAGGCGGGGATCTCGATGACGTGTGGTGGTGGTGGTGGCGGCGGCGGTGGTTTGCATGGGAATATTATTATGGGAGGTTTGTGTTTACGTACGTTTGCAATGCGGTTGACCGTTGACCATTGGTTGAGGAAATATATTTTCTGAAAGATGGAATGGTTGGTTTGGTATGGTTTGACTTTGATGATCTTAGGTTTCTTTTTTTTTTTTTTTTTTTTTGGGCTAGGGAGGGGTGAAAAAAAAATGCGTATATTTGGTGATCAAATTCTAATCCTATTTTACGGGGTCAACAGAAACGCTTTATTGGTGTGAATTGAGGGGTGACTTTTGCATGACTTGCTTTAAATAATATTTTGTTGTTCGGTGTTTGGACTTTGGAGTATGGATTGCTCTGATAAATAGCGCTATTATAGGATAATAAGAGAATACTTACTATTGTATTTACTTCTGCAAGGATTGTGTAGATCTACCAAATCAGTACCAACTCATTTATTTTATAAAATATTATAACTATTTAATTAGTAAAATAGTCATTATTTTATATTTTTAATAAGACAGTCAAAGATAATGTCACTAAAAATATTATAACTGGTTCGGTTCGTTTCGGCTTTGGCCCATTTTACGAACGGAATCCGAATTTTCGGTTTTCAAATTTTTGGACCAATAACTCGATCGAATTGGTCCAAAACCGAAATTCGGTTAAACGAATTATGCAAACCGATATCCAGTTTGAAAACCGAATTTCAAAAGCGGTTATCCAGTTTTGAAACTGGTTATCAAAAAAATCGATTATCCGCTTTCATAACCGGTTATCCGATTCAAACCAATTTGTTTTCCTACAATTTTGTACTAATTTAGAAATAAAAAATGATAAAATAAGTTTCAAAATTGTTTATCCAATTGAAATCGGTTATCCGATCATAATTGATTATTTGGTTTTAAAACTGGTTATCCGATTTTAAAGCTGATTATCCGTTTTATAAAAAAACAAAAAACCGGTTAAATAATCGATAATCGAATCTTTGGATATTAAAAAGCGATAACCAATGCAGTTTCATAAATCGGATCGGTTAACCGAACCGAATTTTTGGTCTGATAACGTGAAACCGAATTTCGGTTCCGAATTGGTTCGGTTATTGGTTTAATCAATTTTTGGTCAATTTTTGTATACCCCTTATCAACAAGATTATTGATGGAGTTAAAAAATTATTTTGTATTTGCACGCTTTTATAAAGTTTTGCTATTTCACTTATTAGAAAAATTTAATTAATTTGTAAATTCATTAGTTTCAATGTACTAATTTACTAACATGCCCTCTTTATTATTTTCAAATAATAAATGGAGTTTTATATGCACTCTCTCTAAAAGTAAAGAAAATACTTCTTACAATGATGATATAATAAAATAAAAATTAATAATGGAGAATTCTTTTACAACAAAAAATCCCACTAACAAGATGTATTGTAAAATATTTAAAGACCCTCCATTTTAATCTGTTTAAACTGTTGGTGAGTCTAAAATGGACACAAATCTCAAGACTTAAAATATTTTATGGATTTTTTTAGTTGCAAACGATTACCAAACTTGTAGAAAATATCATAATAAATTGTAGTTCTTAGTCGAGCGGTATGGGGTGCATGCTGGTCGTCGGTGGCGGCTGAGCCCCGGGATCAGCCGCGGCCGAGACAGACATGGCCGGCGATGATGGCACAGCATAGGGCATGTCGCAGCCTGGCCACTGTGGAGCTTTGCCCTAAACCCTAAACCAATCAAGTTGCTCCTTTTAAATTTTAATGCAAATGTTAGTAAAAATACTATTGTAAAGAAAAAAATGGATATTTTTTAATCCATTTTTCTCTTCTCTATTAATTATAGATAGTACACCCTAAAAGAAAATTACCTTTTCCTACTTTATATAGTAGTTTAAAATCCTTATTTCACTAGTGTTTTGCGGATGTGGGACTAGTGTTTTGTCAGAATTTGTGACCATATTCCCTATTAACTCCATTTATGTCAAAAAAATAATATTATGTTTAGTTGAACACCTCTGATAAATAGTCATTATATATATATATAGCCAGAGTCACTTCCACAATCTCACCAACGATAGAGAAAATGTGGCAGCCTAAAACCAAAGACGCGAACTAATTAATTAAAAACACACACAAGACTTACACAAAATTACACACACTGTCATGGTCTAAATAATTAGTTCTTCGTCGATCACATCGGATCCACAGCCTGGATATTGAGTAAAATCTGGTTGTGTTTCTTCCATTTTGTTTATGCTTTCTATTTCATGTTCTTAATGTTCTATCTTGTTTTGCTATCAGAGTTTTCATTATTTGATTTTGTTTTTTTAATTATAGAAAACGAAAAGACCATTGATATGGATCCCACCTTTTCTATTCAATCCATCGCTTTGAATTCCTCAATGTTCCCATAGTCGGTCCTAGATTATGATGGTTTAGTAGGGGTTGTGGCAGCCATTGTGTCGCGGGAAAAGGATGCAGCACTCGTTGTGTTGAGGGAATGGGCTCTAACGGTCCTTAGTGTCTTGGGGGGAGGGTGGGAGGGCAATGTCCCATGTACCATTATGCTTGACATTTTAAATGATTTTTTTACAGATTTTAAATCATAAAAAAAAATTAGAAAAACTATAAGATTTATCGATATCCACAAATTTATTGATAATTGTGTCAATAAATCTTCAATGAAATACTCAATTTTCTATGAAGATTTATTGACATAAAAAAATTTATTGACAAACATGTCAATAAATCTTCAAACATAACAAATTTTCAGATTTAAAAAAACTTAAAGAAACACCTTGAAACCACATTTTTAACTTCACATATCACTTCATATCGCATAAAACTTATATTTAATGAAAAGGAAGAACAAAACCTAATATGAAGAACAAAATAAATATTAAGAACGAAAATGAAGCACACCTCGCTTCTAACCAATCCGACGTCGTGAGCATTCAGCCACCGGAATCAGTATAAAATGAAATTACTAAAAAGTATATAAAAAGAAAATAAAATGATTAATCATGACAAAATATTTCTGTTAGTTTTCTAAAGAGAATTGAAATAGATTATTTTCTCTTTGTTTTTTCTTTCAAGTGTCTTTGTGGGAGAAGGAATCAAGAGCGAGAAGTAAGAGAGAGATTTGACATGAGTTTGCCTAGGTTTTTATTTTTATTTTTTTTATAGAGATTTTGGAGTTGAGTTTAGTGGGAGAGCCATTTTGGTGGGGTCCAACCGAGTTTGGCTTGAAAAACCGTGAAGGGATACACTTGGACGGATTGTTTTGGTCTTAGGCGAAAGTAATTTGGCCAAAAATATCAATATAAACAAAAAGATAGTCCTTCGGCGGAGAAGGAGATTGTTGGCGAGACGCCAAGGCCTGCTTGGGCGGGAGAAGCCCAACTAACACACGGCCGTTCCTCCCTGCTTTTGGTGGGCCCTATTTCCTTTGGGTTTTCAGAAATATGAGCCAACAAACAACATTGTGGTCAACGCCTTCAACGTGGATGTCGAGCTTGATCGTGTCGTTGGCCTTGATCAACGGGTCCGGGTATTTGATGGTTCGACTGTCATTCGTGTTCACGAACGGGATTCCCTTTTGTCCAAGCTGGACTGACTTTACCTTGCAGAGCTTGATCTGCAAGTATTATTATAATTGAGAAAACATTTACATAGAAATGAGCTCATCGAAATAATTCAACTGAATAAAAACTTTTTAAGTATGTTGAAAAGATACACAGAAATGTGATTACCTAAATAAATATTGAAATTAGCTTCTCTAAAATATTTCTCTATTATGTCATGATCATAATTTTGATATTATCCCTTTATAAAATTAACAATAATATTTTTACTTGAATAATGATAATAGATCACTCTCTGATGTTTCAACAATATTTTAGGAATATATTATTTTAATTAAGGCGTGGATTTTTATTTTTGGGTGATTTAGCTAAATAATCAATATGAAGTAATGGAACTGCAAAATTGATAAGGGTGGAATAAAATAGTTAAAATGTGCAATAATCATGCTTCGAAAATAAATTTGACCATAGGATTAATTGTTTAAATGTGATAGGCTGTTTATAAGAATTATCAAAAAATTTAACGTTGGTGTCAAAAAAAAAAAAAAAACAACGTAACATTGGTTAGTTTGCTGAAAATTTGAAACTTTGTTTACTTTGTTAATTAATTAGTTTCAAATAACTATTTTATATAAAATTTCCTTTATTTTTTAAATAGAAACGGTAAATTTTGTTATTGAGAAGTGTGACACATTTTTGTTTTATTTCTTATACTGTGTAATAGAATTAGAAAGAGTATACTAACTTGTGGACGTGGTGGGCCAAAGGCGAGATTAGTCTACTTGATATAATTAGAAGGGAAGCATGGATTTCCTGGGCAGTCAAATAAACTAAAAAAGGAATGATGATGAGGCGGTTTCAAAACACATTTTTCTTTTGTATTGATATGTATCCAACGCAACGCCATGCCATGGAAGCATGTAAAAATACATTAGATACGGGCGTACGTACATACGAGCGAGCGAGACATAATAAAAAAAGAGAGGCAATTATGGCGGCGATGGTATGGGCGTTGGCAACTTGTGTGGGAGCTGAGGACCCGTATCTCTTCTTCACGTGAAAGGTCACGTACGGAACCATGTCTCTGCTGGGGCGAGACATTCACATCAGCGGCTTATTTTCGGGGTCCAACATCAACTCTACCACTTACAATGTTAAGCCGTTATTTGAATTTAACATTTGTGGATATTTGATATGCTTGAAATAGTAATGTGCCTAGTCTTGAATAAGCCCAAAATCACTCTTCAAGATTTCAAAGGACTCGAAAAAGATTAAGATGGGGCGTAACGGTCCAAGAGCTTCAGATGATCATTGAAACGTATTGTGGGTTCCTTGCTCGTCTTCACGCCGAAAGTGAGTTTGTCGACGTAGTTTCCTAAGAAAAGAGAAAATGTGAAGTGCGTGGTGGGATATTTATCTTATTAAGTGAAAAACATGATAATTGATTTCTCAATTTCTTGGACACTTTTAGAGAGAGAATATAATTTGATTTGGTTAGCCTTGATTTGTGAGAGAAAATGTTTTTAAGGGAGTAAATATTTCTTCACCCATTATAGAGACAATTGAAATAGATTATCGGCTCTTCGTATACTTTATGTTCTTAATCACGCCTTTTGCAGAACTTGTGTCTAGAATCTCTTTCAATTTATCATGAACATTTTTTTAAGCGTCCTAGTCTATCGATGCTTAGCTAGTTTTTCTTGATGTGTGATGAATGAACCGTACGATATGCTTGGTGAACATCATTTGAGTTTCCATCTTTCTCCACTTATTATAAATAAGGGTAAATTAGAAAAATAGCCAAATCAAACCTTTAACATTGCTAAATAGCCAAGGTTTTGTAAATACTAAGTAAATAGCCACTCGGATGACGTGGACGAATCGGATTTTTTTTCAATTCCAGTTTGTGTCCTTTTATCTTTTGAATCCGAAATTTTTTGAATTTTGAATTTTTTTTCCTGAATTTCAGAGTGATTAAAATTGGGTAGTTAATTTCGGATCTTTATTTTTAGCAACTGAATAATTACGTGGGGTATTTATTCCTTATTTTGTTTCCATATATATATCTGGCGTTATTAATTTCTTTTTTCTTTAATCTGATTCTTTGTGTAATCATCTGTAAATAGTTGTAAATTATAGTGTAATCATCCGTAAATAGTTGTAAATTATAGTGTAATCAGTTGTAAATAACTGTAAATAATAGTATAAATAGTTATCACAATAATTAAAGTGGCAGTTTTTTTATTTTTAGGTTGAATATTGATATATTACATATTTTAAGCAGTTAAGACATTCAAATCTTTTTATTTTAGGCAGTTTAGTTTTAAATTTGAATTATCCAGTCAATCTAAATAATAATTCCCTATTAATTAGTATTTAGTTATGAGATTACGTGTATTTAGTCTTTAATGGTATAGAATATCTGATCAAATATGAGTATATTACGTGTACTAGACATATAAGCTATTTAAATGAGTGTACTGTAAATGAGTGTTAATATATACAACTTTCAGTAAATACTTTGCACATATCACAAAATTTATACCATTTTGAAGTAAATAACTGTATACTATAGTCAACAATATATAAATTTGCAGTAAAAACTGTGTAAATACAATGTCACATTAAATACAGCAACACGAATATACAGAACTATAAATCGTAGGGGGCACAAAATTTGTTAATTAATATGTCTCTACATCTACTTAGGTGTCCCGTAATTTTGATCGGCATTTTCTCTGACCGACTTTCCTCGCCATATTATCATTCTGTGTACACAAGAAAATGAAGATTGTGTAAATATTTGTAAACAACTCATTTCCAGACTATTTGCTAGAATCATGTAAATAGATGTAAATAACATTGTAAATCTCATGTAAATATAATGTAGTCAACGTACAAAAATGGTCGCTTCACAAAATGATAAAACTTGAAAAATGGGTCCGATTTACACAAATTTGTGGGTATTCAATAATCGAATCAACAAATTTTTGTTTTTTTGGGTAAATCTCTTTCAAAATAAAGTAAATACTAATCTATATATGCGTACCTGTATGTATATTCGGTATAACCATACACGACAAGATTTACACATCTAGCCATTTAAAATCGAACCCCCAAATCTTGTATGCAAATTCCTAGGGTTTAAGACAAAAAACTAGGATTAAAATAAGCAATACACGAACATTAACTATTGACCCTTTATCCCAGAGGAAGAAGAACAAGAAAAAATTCATGTTATTCAATAACCGATCCAAAAAACCATGTTTTCTCTTTTATTTTTGTGTAAATCTTTGACGAAAAATAGTAAATACGAGTTAAAAAAGCAAGAACCTCTACACATGCATACCAGATTTAGATTCAGCAGCCAGATTTCTCGTCGGGGAAGAAGAAAAGATTTTCGTCGGGGAAGAGAGTAGCGTTTTTGGAAAAAATTTGGGAGAGCTTTTTTTTTTATGACCGAGAGAAATGCAATGAAGGTGAGCGGTTTTCAAATAAATGTGTTTAATGACCTTGATTCTCGGAAATCCTGATTTCCTTTGATTTTTTTTTTTTTTTATATTCAGCAGTAATGACGATTGGGCGGGAAACAATATGGGCATTTTCGTAAACTTTGACGTGCAATTAAATACAACTGGCTATTTACTTAATATTTACAAAACCTTGGCTATTTAGCAATTTCTAAGGTTTGAGTTGGCTATTTTGCTAAATAATTGTATAAATAATAGGCAAACTCGTTGCAATAATTTTCTCTCTACATTTTGTTGTTATAATAGACTAATATATATATTTCTCATTTACTCAATGTGAGTAAAAAAATTAGTCACCCATATATTGAAAATTGCGAAATTTTAATCAAAACACAAATCCTCTACTTTGCTCAAGACTTGTAGATTTAAGAGAGAAAACTACATTCCATCAATTCTTATATAAATTTAAGGAGACAACCAATGAAAAATTAAATGGTAAAAAAGTGAGAATTAATTATTAATCTCACACATATTTCGATTGAGATGTCATAGGTTCAAGTCCTATGAGTTGCATAAATGCATGCTCTTTTATCATAATTCATATAATTTTGGTTAATAGTGTCACTTCTCAAAAAAAAAAAAAAAAAACTTATAATATAACTAGATTATGCTATTTAATTAAAGAATCATATTGGCAAGTTTATCCGAAGAGTTCAAATAAAATACATAATTTATTCACAAAATATAAAGATTTATTTTTAAAATTTATAGGATACTTTTATGGGCTGCGTTTATGATAAAATTTGGTACAAATATAAGTGATTTTCTGCGGCCCCTACTATTGCATTTATTGGACAAAATATTTTGAGGATTTTTCGGCCAAAATCTTTTGACCATTAAACATTACTACATCAGTGCTAAATTAGAATATATTAATCAGAAAGGATGTGTTAGGATGCAAAATCTTAACAATTATCTAGAATTTTATTGAGCAACTAGCAATTATAAAAAGTGAACCCAATTTTTTTGGTCAATAGTGAAAGTTGGCTTATAAAATGTATGAATTTATACAATATATACTAAGCGTTGAAAAATGATACTGCTTACGAGAAACATTAGAAAATTATTGGTCTAACAATAAATATATTCACACGCCGTTTGTAAATAAAAAAAAAATCATGTTAAAAATTCAAGCAATACTATACCGTTATTGGAAGTTCAGTTGATGAAAAGTTGCAATTAAAAAAGCATTTGGTTTGACCTGGTTGATCGTTCGTGGCAAGTTGATGAACAAATTCGATATACATCACATCAATACTAGCAATTGTTTGTTTCGAATTTCGATACAATTGTAATAATGTTGTTAACGTATAAAAAACATAAAAATTATCTCAGCGGAAACCTGTATGTGCCGATTAAATTATGATCGGATTATTTATCTAACAGATAAATCTAATTATAAGAATAATAAACAAATATATATATATATATATATATATATATATATATATATATATATCTAGAGTGAATTTGTTAGCTTGATGTGAAAAGTATATATGTTATTGTACGCTTCCTCAAAAAAAAAAAAAAACTACGGGACAGCTTTTTTCTTGCCTTCTTTTACCTCTTTATAATGCTTGATTTACGTGCTAAGCCAATGTTCGATTGATTAGTTTTTAGTAAAATAATTAAAATTATGTTGTTATAAAGTATTTTTTAGAATGTGATTATCTTTTTTACGATATATTTATGTAAGCAACTATATTATTTTCAAAAAGTTTAATCACAGTGTAAAAGAAAATTGTTGAAACCTCCTTCACATTTTGAATATATCACTAATTAAACAAAATTTGATTATTTTTCAAGTTTATTGATTGCAATGGAATATTTCATTAATTTACCCTAATTTTTATCCCCTTTAACTATCCTACATAGAAAGAAGATAGAAGAGTCCCAAGTAATAATATTTCGAAACTACAAATGTATCTACATTATATTCGTTTATGTAGACAGACGTTTTAATTTAAAAAAAATTAAATGTTTTCGAAAAAATTTGTAATCAATATATAGATGTATTTTTTTTCTTCTTTTTTTGTAATAACTTAAAATTTTGTTGTCATCTAGCGACAATATAATGTTGCCGAACAACTCATTTCTTGAGTTTTTTTCATGCACAATGTGAGACTCGCAAGGACATCTCATGGCTAATAGAGTCATCCAAATACATCCAAAACACAATAATATAAAGAAGCAATGATTTGTCCTTTCGAGTGCTTGATTTTTCGTTGTTGATTATTGGAATTTGGAAAGTGAGAAAATAAACCCGTTGGAGTTAATTTACATTAACAAATAAGTGATAAGATCTAGATTTATAGTGAGAAATGGAATGAAGTGAAGAAAGGGACGATTACTTCATTGACCAAACTCTTGAGTTGTTGCTTGCTTTGCACCTCAGCTCAGGCAGTTCTACCTTGAGCTTGGACCTTATATCAACAAATGATGACTTGATACTACTTTTGGTGAAGATATTTGCCACTTGATCAATAATTGGAACTTGTTGTACTCTGATTGCCTTAGTGAGAACTTTCTCTCGTACAAAGTATAGATCAAGCTCTATATGTTTTGTGCAAGCATGTAACATAGTGTTTGCAGCAACATGAACAACACTAAGGTTATCACACCAGAGAACCGGAGACATAGTAGAAGTCACATGAAGCTCATAAATAAAATGTTGTGTCCAAGTTTCTTCTGCTACAAGCGGTGCAAGATTGCAGTATTCAGCTTCCGTTGATGATCTAGACGCAGTGCATTATTTCTTTGACTATCAATAAATTGGATTTCTGCCCAGGAATAAGCAGAACCTGATGTTGATCTTCTATCAATGACATCAGAGGCCTAATTTGTAGCACATAAACCACTCAGAGTCATTGCTTGACTATGATCAGAGTGGCGTGTCAAGTGTAGTCCATGATCCATTGTGCCACTCAGATGTCTGAGTATTCTTTTCACTGTTTTTCGGTGATCCTCAAGAGGCTCATTCATGAACTGACAAACTCTATTGACATTGTATGCAAGATCATGCCTTATGATAGTCCAATATTGAAGAGCTCTCAATGTACTCCTGTAAAAGTGAACATCTTCAACCGGAGCACTTCCATAGTTTAGAAATTTGTGCCCATAAGTAAGTGGTGTTGTGCAGGACTTTGACTGTTGCTTCTTGTACTTGATCAATAAGTCTTTGAGATACTTCGACTAGCTCAGAAATAGACACTACATCTTTAGTCTTTCGTACTTCCAGTCGTAGGGAATAGTTGATCTCACATAAGTCCTTCAGGATAGACGTTGAATAAGAATTGGCCGTGATTGTTGTTGACGAATGGCCTTCTATTCTGATTGCCAGATCTTGCATAATTCGTTATAGCGTTGGTGAAGCCTACACTTTCGTTCTTCTTTTCGAGTATCACTTCGTGTGATAAGAGTAGAGACTCTAGATCGTTGACCAAGTATGGTTCAACTCTCAGGTTGATCGAAGTGAAGAACATCTCGTACTCACTTGGTAAGCCTTTGAGAATATCATCGATGTGATTTTTTGAACTTGTTTCTTGTCCAATAAGAGCGAGTAGATCGATACAATTCCTGATCTTTAGCAGGTAGTCGTTGATTGGTAAGCCATTATTTCCTGTGTTTCTCAGAGAAGTCATGTATTGACTCTAGAACCATAGAAATCCCCAATAATTTTTCCACAATTGAGTTATGGATTCACAATTGATCATTCATGAGACAAGACTATCACCCATTAACGAGAAAATCCAAGACAAGATCTACTTATCTTACTGATCCTAATCTGCGAATTCTGAATTTATTTGATCGGCGACTTCATCTTGATTTCCCAGATACTTCGCCAGAGTGCGGAAAGAAGACGAGAGGTTTTGAAGACGATGACTTCGTAGGGACAGCTCGACTTACCTTCGCCAATAGATGAAGTTTGGTTGATCGAGCTTTAAATTTATTGGATGGTTGAGCACGATCGGAGAGAAACGATTGCTCTGACTGGGAATTGATTAACCGAAGGACATCCCTAAGTAAACGACCCACTCCGATACCATGATAAGATCTTGAGAGATCTAGATCTAGAGTGAGAAAGGAAATGAAGTGAAGAAAATGACGATTACTTCATTGACCAACTTTGTGCTAATGAACAGAGTTTATATCAAATTATAATTCACTACCTGTGATTACAATTTACTCTAACTACATAACTATAGTTCTAGCTAACTTTTGAGCGATTGTTTCAAGTGTACGCAATCCTTAGCTCTAACAAACTCTTGAGTTGTTGCTTGCTTTGCACGTCAGCTCAGGCAGTTCGTCCAGATTTTTTTTTACTAAGATCAATTTAGTTGATGTGGTTACTGTGACTCTGTTTATCATTAACTAAATTTTATTATTCCAGAAAAAAAAAACGTTGATATTAATAAGATCAATCAAGTATAAAAGGATCATATTCTATGTTGGAATATAGTGAGAATAATGGATAATAAAGAGTATTTATTATTTTGTGAGAGCTGATTTTAGGAAACGATTTGAGTGAGGTCTACTCAACATAATTGGGTAATTCCAGCGTATTATTATCCCTGGCGGAAAGAGGTATAACATCGATTATAAGTTTAACAAAATAAGAGCTATAATGGATGATAAATCGATGCTCAAAGTATGCTTAAAGAAACACATTAATTGTGTAAATACATTAGTTGTGTGTAGGAAATGAAATATAAGAGTTCACATGGAGTGAAAATGAACAAATGCGTGGGCTGATATAGTTAATTTGGTCAAAAGAGTTTGGATTCTCAAGAGTGGCCTAGTTTTGTAGAGAGACAAGTGCTTAGACAAGCCCAAGTCCATCATAAGCGTGCGTTCCGGTCGGTCGTGCCGAGCAGGACCGGGCTTGGGCTTGGGATTGTTTGTGGTAATCCTTATTTTTTTATTGCAAAAATCACTTCTTAAAGTTTTAATTCTCAAATAACACTTTTGTTAGTTTGAGAATGTTGTAACCGTGTAATAAATGCAGTTAAAGCTGAATTTTCGGTTAACTTCAATTAACCAATAACTGAAATATACAGTTAAAATTAATTGTTAACCGAAATTGTAAATAGTACAATTAATTGCAATTAATCGTTTTACCGAAATTGTATTACAACATTGTTTGTCATGTTGACCGTTTGCAAATAAAGACAAAAACAAGTACAAAGAAAAGCAAATGTTTGTCATGCAAAAATATAAAAGTACAGCAACCTACTAACTATGTCAGACTAATTCATTTTTATTGTTTTTTAACAGTATCAATTAACCTAGGTTAATTTTTTTTATCTCGGTTAATATTAACCTCACGGTTAATTTTAACCGAAAATTCAATTAAAATTAACCGTACGGTTAATTTTAACCGATTAATTTCGATTAAAATTTAAATACAAATTTTTTTTTTGGACCGAATTTTCAGCTTTAAATGCAGTGGTATATGTTTTGATGGTTGTAATAATCCATTTAATTAGCATTAATAAAATTAAAGGCCATAAAGGCTGAATGATTTTTTGTTCAAACTCGTGTAACCACTTTGATCTTGTGGGCTATAAATAGAGGCCTTTAGCTTTTATTCAGAACAAACACCAGGATCGAAATCTCTCTCTCTCATTTTGTTCCTCTTATCCCGAAATTGTTTAGTCTAATTTTCTTTGTAGTCGGTGGTAGTGTTCCTTCGTAAGCTTGGTTCGCCGGTGAAGTTCAGTTGGTATATAGTTCTTCTCATTTTCGCCGTTGTATCCTGAGAGGTACATTGCTCGTCGTTTTCATGCACACATGAGAGAACAATATTACTTTAAAGAAACCATTGAACGGTCATCAGCATTCTTCTCTTTTTCCCTTATTCGCGTACTTAATATTCTGTTGGTGTTGTTCGTACTATTTTATTTATTTTTCAGCAAGTTTGTCGTTTTGTTCCCGCGAAATAAATATTATATTTCTAACATTATTGTGTATTCAAAAGCTTTCCACCATGTTTATTATGTTTGAAATATATAATGTATGAGTTCCAGACGAGATTAGGAATCCTTAGTAATCCATTTTTTAATACACATAAAAATATATATAGATAAGTATTTTTTTTCTTGAGTTTATTGGTTTATCGAAAGAGTATGACACATCTCTAGAGATATAGAAAAAAGGAGTCTGCCGTTCCCTCTATTGATTATTATTATTAATTTTTCTAATCTTCGGATTAAAAGTCTTCTTCATTCGCAAATCTTGATCTCATGCCGTAAAATTAAATGATAATGATAAAAGCCATTGATTGATTGTAAATATTGTAGCAAAATTATATTAGGTAGCAACGTTTATATATATACATTAAGAGATTTTGGAGATAATGTGTCTGATCTTATCTTATATTTAATTGTATAACACAATGGCCACGCAATATTAATTACATTATATTGTTAAAAATTTCCATGAAATATGACATTGTTTTCTTAGTCCAATGAATTTTGATTTATATATTACGTGTCTCTCTAATTATCACATTGTATAAGAAATAGCTCTTTTATTAGTTTTTGTACATATTTGGTCTATTTTATTGAGAAAGTATATTTTGACACTTAAAAATGTTTGTATCCATCAACGATCCCTATTATTAATCGTAAATATTTATTATTTTTTTTCATTTTTAATTATTTTATTTATAAATTACTGACCTAGGTTTTTTAAAACGTTTATTAAGATTCGATGTCATATTATCTAAACTAAAATATATTTTGTCAACTAACAAATTATTATCAGTCAATCTCATATTTTGTCTAAACACATAAAGATGATATAAATATAAAAGAAAAATGTCCATGGGGTTTAAAATGTTCTTATATATATATATATATATATATATATATATATATATATATATATATATATATATATTATAAAACATCATATTGTTGGTGTAGGACTTCTTCCAATTATTAAAAACGAGCTTACAAGAAAAGAAAAAGTCCAACTTAAATAAGGGTGAATCAACTGAATGATGAAATCAATTGAGCCACGCCTAGTTGGCTAAAAGAATGAGCGTGAAGCTCACATTTTGAACCATGAAGCAAAGATAACGGATGTAATAAATGGAACGGTACGGAATCATACTGGGCTAACGGTAGGTAGTTAGCGGAATAAATATTTCCATTTGTTTTTTTGTGTCTCACGGAAGTACCATTTCCGTAGCTAACGTTATCGGAATGAACTTTTTCTAATAGCGTTTTAGAAGTGAAAGAAGGCTATCGGAAGACATTCCTACCGTTAATTTTCATTAGTCATTTGTATTTGTATATTTTAATTAAAAAATTCTGAAACATTGATAATTACACATTTAACGGCGGGTATTATTTGTCTCTTATTAATTATTATTTTTTAATTACAAATCGGAAATTACGACTTTCACTAAGTCAAAAAATTATCTAAAAAAAAATACCACTTCCGTTAATCTCCGGAAAACAAAAAATTACTTAACGGAACTGTCACTTTAGTTAAACAATGGAAGACATACTAACATAAGTGGTATTTCCACTTCTTTCCAATGGCCAAAATGAGTACGAAATCAAAGCTATTAATGCGAGATAAACATAAGCATTGAACTTAGCGATTACGACTAACTATGGTTTAAATATATGACTAAAAGGCTGAACATGTCATAAATTATCTTTACACAAATTCTTTGTACTCAGTAATAAAGTCGAGTCACAGATTCTTTAGCAATTTTTTTTTTCGTATTATCTTTCTCATCCATTGTTTCATCTCATATATTTTACAAAAAATTAGCGATATAAGCCACATAAACATAAGCGTTTGCGTTTTAGCCAACATTTCGTAATTTTTTTCGTAAATAGCCAAAAAATATTGTAAATATTTCGTAAATAGTCATATTTATTAGAGATTTACTTTGCGTTTTTTATTATTTTGATAGCGTAAATAGATTTACGTGGTTATTTACAAAAAATTAACGAAACGTTGACTATTTCAAAAATTTTAACATTTCATATGATTAGATAACCATTTGACCCTATATTTTATCATAATTCTAATATACATCATATAATTATTATGTATTTATTAATAAATATAATTTAAATTCCAACAAGAATTTAGACCATAAAAATATTACGTTGACTGAGATAAATCTCACGTCCGCAATCATCAATCATATTAAACATTTAATCACAAATAAAATGAATAATTTAGCAAATATTTGGCTGTTTAGAAAAATTATTTATACACTAAAATATAACAATTTAGCAAGTGCGGGCTAGATATACTGTATGATAGTTGAAGGCCAAGTGGTCATTTTGTTTTAATTTTTTTTTCCCGTATATGTACATATTAAGGTTATATATGGACATCTGTACATTCTTTTCCTAATTATAATAATAGTAAGGTTATTTAAAAGAAATATTAAGGTTATCATGTTGTATTAATAAAATGTCACTAGTTAGCGTGAATATACGCCTATATAATTCATTATATATATATATATATATATATATATATATATATTTATCCGTCCAAGGGAAATAAAAGTCCGGCACTTGGGGGGAGTGTGGGGCCCAGACATTCCCCAGATAAACGGTCAAAAGTCATCTTCGATTTGTGCGAACAATTAATAAAAAGGAAAAAAAAAACCACTTCTCTCTCTCTCTCAGTTTAGCAACTGTTTAGAAATCGCATCGCCCAAAATCAGTTCATCAAGAAAAATGGACGGCTTCGATCAACTCCCTGACCCGGTGGTTCTCCTGATCTTCAACTCCGTCTCCGACATCAAAACCCTCCTCCGATGCCGGGCCGTCTCTCGGCGCTTCAACGCCCTCGTCCCCGACACGGAATCGCTCCTCCTCAGAGTGGACTGCGTAATCGACTCCTCCGAATCCTCCGACGCCGATTACGGCGACGACGGAGACTCCTTCCTCATCGTCTCCTTCCTCAAGTCCATCATCAAATCCCTCCACGACCTAGTCTCCCCGGAGCCTCTCCTCCTCCGCAGCCCCTCGCCTCCGCCGCAGAACTCGCCGTCGCAGATCCTCCGGAGGTTCGACCGCGTCCGCGAGCTGGAGATGGAGCTTCCCTCCGGCGACCTGAGGCTCGAGAAAGGCGCGGTGGTGCGGTGGCGAGCCGAGTTCGGGAGGAGCCTCAGGAGCTGCGCGATCCTAGGGTTTCGCGCGATCCGCGACGACGGCGGAGAGCCTCCCGCGGGATCCGATCCCGCCGGAGACGAGGAGTTCGCGCGGGCGCTGAAGAGCCGCGTGGTGTGGACGATCAGCGCGCTGATCGCGGCCTCGGCGAGGCACTTCTTGCTGAGAGAGGTTGTGAAGGAACAGCGATTGCTTCGGAGGCTGGTTCTGAACGACAGGGAAGGCGAGGGATCGGTGGCGATGGACGAGGCTGGGATGGCGGAGCTGAGATCGGAGGACGTCGCCGGCGAGGGTGACGTGGCGGAGAGGAGCCGGACGAGAGTGCCGAGCGTGAGGATGAGGATGCGATACGCGCCGAGGCTTGAGCTCAAAGGAGGCGTTTGGGCCGAGGGCGCTACGCTCGTCGTCGTCAGGCCCACCATGGAAGATGCGAGCGACGAGGCCTCCGAATCGGACGACGCAGATTTGGCCACGTCTGCGTTCGGTGATGGGCTGTACGGAGAGGCTGTTCAGGCTCTGCTCAAGACCCGGAGCTACATCCTGGAAATGAACTCCTTCTGAGTTTCATTTTCACTCTAAAATGTGCTTTCAGATTCTGTGCTTGTGACAGTATTTTTGGTATTGTAAATGCTAGTGTATAACCTTCGTACCGTTTATAGTTGAGCTTTGTGGGTTTAGCGAGATTGCAGGTCTTAGTTTTAGCTTTAGTTATGGATTGTGTTTGTTTCTTTTCGACGTTGTATTTTTGGGTGTTATTCTCTTCTATGGTTGCTATTGATGTTAGTTAAACTCAGACAAGCCTTAAACTTTTTAGTTATATGTTTTGGTGAAACTAATACATAAACCACTTCCAAAGCTGCAAGTTCGGTTGTTCTATCTTGTGCCTTTGGTAGTCTCATATGTGTGCAAACTCTCAATTTAAATTCAGAAAGCTTCTTCTGAGCTGTGTTTTAAACTCTGATCCTGATTCGGCTTTTTACTTGCTTGTGAGAGTTAATCACTGATCTCTCAAGTAATCAAATAAATTGGGTCGATGGTCTAATACAGCAAATCTCTTCAGTGAGTTGTTATCATAAGAACTCAAATAGGAAATTTTTTCTTCCTTTTGTATACATAATTACATATTCAAAACATTACAGGGAAGCAAAGTCTATTCTACAATCATCCACATAATATAGGAAAAGAAGAGCAATTAGCAACGGCTCATTGAGCTATCAATCTAGCTTTCAGATGTATAATAAACACTAATACAGAGTTGAATACTCCAGGAACAGTCATGGTGATCAAACAAAGAACGCAACGACAGGTAATATCTCGGGCTTGAGACAGAATAAATACAGCATTTCTATTCTTCTGGTATCAGAAAACATGATATCAGACGAACGATCACTTGAACTCTAGAATTGAGATCAGATACTTGATCTTTGAATATAATCTCTAGCGACGAATTAAAATACAATCAAAGTAAAAAATTATACAGACACATCTCTGTCTCTCTCTCTATCTCTGGTTCAGTTCATCTTTTTATGGTTATCAGAGCTAGTTCTCTAAAACTTGGGAGTATTTTTTTTTTCCTTCTTCGAGCTCTCAGTTTATCACAATCATTAATCATCAGCATTGAGCGATCTGCTAGCTCAATCTACAGCAAGTGAACCTCAGATATATTGAAATTACTCGTCCCACACTATTTGGGATCGGAACCGGTTTCATTTTATGGAGCTTGCAAGTCCTTGGCCCGGTTCGATTTTTTTGTCGTCTTAGATTTCTTGAATAAACCGATTTGAAATGAAAATCCTAGTCAAGCACAGAAAAAAGAAAAGGTCTACATTTCTTCGTTTAATTACAAAGCACCGATACCATTTATAGTCAAAAGAACTTTATTTTTTTTTATTTTTTTTTTTTTGCATCACCATAACTTAGAAGCAATTGTCAGATATGATCAATCAAAATTCACAGCCAGAAACTATCATCATTAAAAATTTAAAACACACGTTACAGGGGATCAAAGTCTATTCTTTAATTTGGGGGATTTGGTTCTTGAGCCAAATTTGGAAAAGCCCATTCCCCATAGTATGGTTTCCAATTCAGATGGGCTTTTTGCTTTCAAAAATATATGGGCCTTCTTTTCCGAGCAAAAGCTCTAGAAAAATAAATAGCCCACTTGTTGACACGTCCATTAAGAAACGCATACGGTAGACTAGCGAGGCGATTTCCTATAATGTGAAATAAATAAAGAGAAATTGACCATTCTACTATCATATGATAACCCATTTTCTATTTTTACAAAAACCATAATTTATATAAATCTATTAGTAAATCTTAGAGAAAGAATGTTTTTTCATCCATTTTCACCCTCTTTTTTTTATTTACATTTTTTCCTAATTTTTTTCTTTGAGTCTTGTCAAAAAATCTATATATATATATATATATTTTAAAATCCGGGTTTGTTCGACGATTTGTTGAAATATAGATGTCAATAAAAAACAACACTAGAAAGTTTGATGATTTGTTGATATATATATGTCAACAAACAATTGAGATGATTTGTTGACATGTATATGTCAACAAATGACAACATTGAAAAGTATGTTGATCTGTTGACATACATGTCAACAAATAACATAATTTGTATGTCAATATATGACATGATTTGTTGATATAGACATCAAAAAAATGATATCATTTGTTGACATCTATTTTCCTTTGCTAAGATGTTTTCGTACTCATGTCCATAACGATATATGTCACTAACTTTTCTAAAGTTGTATATAGTGATTTACTTCAGGAAAATGCATCTCTTTCTAGTCTTGTTTACTCAGATTTATAGTTTCAACCTGAGCTCATGGCTATAAACTCAGATGGTTCAAATATATTTGGTGCAACAATCAAGAGAGCCAAGACCATCACCTACTTTGGTTCAAGATGTCATTTCTTCAAGTGCACGACCTTCCCCTCCTAGATATTTTATCTGTGACGTACGAAGATCACAAAGGTCGGACAAGCCGCTTATCTACGTATATGATTTTCAATGACTATGACCTCTCTTTAGTCTTTCACCAATGTTTTCAACTATGAACAAATCTCTTCGAAATATAGAGTGTTAGGAATACTGCCTACTGAAGATAATGATTATTGGATTCGATAAGAAGAACACTGTAGCATTTATGATTATTGGGTTGAGTTATGATATTTATATATAGAATCAATAACAACTATCCCCATAGCCTCCGTATTAAACTGATTTACGTGCTGGGCATCTAAGTTCGGGCGGTGAGCTAAAACTTGATCGATAATTGATACACGCATGGGAAGCTGTATCTAAAATCATATATGTGGAACACAAAGTGAACGCTGATCACTTAGTGAGAGCATTCTACACTTCTGGTAAATGTACGACCTGGACAGACTTCGCTTGTAGATGAGTCGTTTAAGGACCATTACGACACTCTAACCGAAGTCACTATGATGGTCACAGTGAGACTTAATCTAAATCCTGAAGTGATCATGGACTTCTAGGTTTTGTTGCCGGCTTCTTTGATTAATCAAGTGAAAGACCAATTGAGATTGTATAAATAGATGTTTTGGGAACTCGGGACATGATCGTAAAAGGGAAGTATTTGACAAATATGGAATCCAGCCTTCCTGAAAGAAGGTAAATGTTCTTTCACCTAAGGGTTGATTCCAAAACCGATAGAGAATCTTTCGCTAGGGAAACAACAATGCTTAGGGCTCATATGTATGAGAAAGGTATAATGGATCAATTGACATTTTCTCGATACGGGTTGACCCTTTAGGATTTTGATCATGTACTGACTATATCATTTGACACTCGTCATCATGAGTAAATATAATTCCAGTATTAAAGGACTATTTCGTCTTTTTGATCGGATTTGTTAAGTTTCAACTAATGGGTCCATAGTCCACGATTCATCTTCGATAAAGACGAATATGAACTTTCTAATAACAATGTTTCGTAAATGCGTTTGACAGCATTAATTCTGGAATATGGGTATTTGCATAATTAAATAAATATTTATGGTAGTATTAATTATTTATTGTTTGATCAAATAAATAATTAATCAATGAGTTATTTATTTATTGTTGGACCAAGTAGATAAATAATTAATTGGGTTTTAAGCAATTGGGCCTTGACTATTAAAATAGTCGAATTTTTCATGTGGTTAGGGCAAAATTTTCGGCAATTATTGAAATTGGTCGTGCGACTATTTTGCCGAAAATGCCAAAGTGGTATCTATCAATATTTTTTCTTTAGTTGTTTATATTAAATAAGAGAGAATCTATTTAAAAGGAAATAAGATATTGTCATTTATTCTTTCATAATATTTCAAAGAGAATCTATTTAAAAGGAAATAATATATTATCTTTTAAATCTCTTTTAAATTTACAAGAATTCCCTCTGAACTCCTGCACGAATAACCCGATGCCCCTTGTACTTGAAAACCTTACATGACAAACCTTAAAAACATGCATTGTATCAATTATAGTCCTTCCGTCATGTTTTTTTAACGGACATCCAATTTTTTTAATACGTTTTGTTATGTCACCACTTTTGTTGAAAAAATTACCTAAATATCCTTATTAAAAGTAAAATAAAAATGATTAATAAACAATAAAAAAATAAAACCAATAAAGTTCAACTTGTCTGCGAGTTTCAACTCGCTAATGTTTGGCGACTGTTCTTCTATGAAGCATCTCGATATCTCCGGCAACAAGTTCCACGGCGGCGTCTCGCGCGATCTTCGACTGCTACAACCTCGACTTCCTCAGCATTTCTAGTAACCCGTTCAACGCTCCGATTTTGAGCTATTTCCCGTTAGAGACTCTTAGGTCTTTGTCTCTCTCCAACACTGCTCCGGCCTCGTTGACCTCGATTTGTCTGAGAACGAGATATCCGGCTCCATCCCCGCCGCACTCAACGCTTGCTCGGAGCTGAAAACAATCGAGTTGTCTAGGAACAACTTGTCCGATGTTTTTTCGACTGCGATGTTCATGAAGCTCAAGAACCTCAAGTCTCTCAGCCTCTCTGAAAACTGGGTCTATGGCAAGTTCTGACCTCCATTTCGGATTTTCCAAACCTGGAAACCGTAGATATAAGCTCCAACAACCTCACAGGAAAGCGTCCGATCGGCATCTGCAACAGAAGTCTCAGCGGCAATCCCGATCGGCCTCTCGATCGCTCACGAAGCTCCAAGATCTAATCTTCTGGCTCAATGACCTCGGCGGCGAGATTCCGTGGAAGTTCTCGGAGATGAATTCGTTGGAGAATCTGATCCTCGACTTCAACCAGCTCAGCGGCGAAATCCTGCCGGGACTAAACAATCCTTAAGCTGAGCAACAATTCCTTCTCTGCCAACATCTCGACGGGCCTAGGAGACTGCAAGAGCCTCATCTGGCTCGACTTCAACAACAACTTCCTCAACGGAACGATCCAACAGGCCATCTTCTTCATTAGATTTTTTAATTTTAAACAAAATAATAATAAAAATAAATCATATAAATAAAGAAAAATACATTTTTACCCTTAATTTCTTAACACCGTTTGAAATTTTTTAACATAAGGACTCATTTTGATACAATGTAAGATTTCAAGGTTTGTTGTGTACGTTTTTTTAGTACAAGGGGCAAAATGTTAATCATGCAGGAGTTCAGGGTGGATCCTTGTAAATACTCCTTAATTTAAACACTAAATAAAATATCCTAGATATTGATATGATGGATGAGAGATAAAGTATGATTTATGGAGATGAGATCCTATGGCTCAAATTAAATCCATATTGTGAACACATGGTGTGAACTCAAATAATGGAAATAAAATATTCTAGAGATACCCAGAAGATACAGTTCCACTACTATAAATAGGGGTTCAGAGGGAAGCCAAAACAGAAGTCTTTTGACCTAATTTCTTTGAGAAATTTTCGTCATCCCTAGCTCGTAGAGGTGGTTGAAATTTGCTCTTCCCTTCTCCCAACGGAATTCTCGAATTCCTTCTTAGAAAATAAGAGTGAGATCCGAAACACCATTGTTTTGAGATCGAAGTGAGATACAGAAAGCTGCCCACTCAATTGTCTTATTTGTCTCGGAGATTACGTTTCGGAAGACTGCGATGTCATCATCGACGATTTGAAGCTGATCCGGAAGTTTTCTTCATCAACGAACGTTCAAGAACGAAGACGGATATGACAAGGCTTGAAGAATTCGGTTCGTGAGCCCAACTCATAAGTCTCCTCGAACCTTTATTCTTATCGGTTGCTTGATTGCTTCTCCAACTTAATAGTACAAACTCGTAAAACTAGATCTTGTTTTAAATATAATCAATATTAATTAGCTTAAGATAGCGTAATTGATTTTTCCGCATGATTATATAGGGGTTTAATTCCCAACATAGAGCGCCTGAATATGAGCCTACCTATTACCATCAAGCTGCTCGTTTTCTACATTGGCGATATGTGATGAATGAGGAGTTGGATGCAATGAAAGCCAACAATATTTGGTGTTTTATTCCATTTCCACCCGGTAAGAAGGAAAATTAGTTTTAGATGGATCTTCACAAAGAAATTTAGCTCATATGGGACACTTGCGAGAAGGAAAGCGCAGGTTGTGGTGAAAGGATAAAGATAGAGAAATGGTTTAATTATTAGGGTACTTTTTTTTGCCAGTTTCAAAGCAAGTCATCGTTAAACTCCTCTCAGTATTTGCCAGTTCTAAAATGGTGATTCGTATGACGAGGTCTACATGTACCTTCCTTTGGGTTAAGTCAAAAGGAGTGCTCAAGATTGAATGCAAAACTAGTCTGTAAAATCCACAAGTCAATCTATTGGATCAAGCAAACTTCTTTGTAGTAAAACATATAGCTCACAAAGGTGCTATTCGGCCTTGGTTTTATTTAGTCTACTTCTGACTATTCCCTCTTTACTAGAGGAATCAGGTCTAATTTTGTGGAAATCTTGCTATATGTTGATGATATCACAATCGATGGTCCCACTCCCAAATTCATTAGCATCGATGTCAACACTTCAATATACAAAAATTCAAAGTCAAAGATTAGTGCAGTGAAAATACTTTCTTGGAGTTCCGCATCGGGCCATATACTCTATCAATGCCAATATGAACCAAGGATTGAAATGTCGATTGCCGATTTCGTGCCGATGGTCTCAAAAAACGGAAATTGCGGTGGTCGATGGGAATTGCGACGGAAAAAATGCGGAAATTTGCTTAAAAAATGTCGACGAAAATTGCGTTGCCGATGAAAATTTTGATAAAACACGAAAATGCCGACGGAAAAAATGTTGCATAATTCTGAATATAAGAAATAAAATTCATAGTTCAGACACGTAAGAAAAGTAGTTTCAAACACACATATAACAAGTTTAAACTCCAAATTCAAGTCTTCAACACACGTAATAAGTTCACACATGACAAAAAAAACATAAACAAAATGTCCAACAAACAAATAAAACCGACTCAATAGTAGGTTGAGTGACGGTGGAGTTGGTAGAAACCCCCCGTTCGTGCTTGGAGATCACAGTAGTCGGCTCATGTCATGTGATCCTCATAGTTGGTTCGGTAGTTTACGAAATGAGCGTTGTAGTTAAACTGGTTATCTCCAACAACACTGCAAAGGACGGGATACTCCGGTAATGCCCCATGAAGCGTCTCGATCGTATATCCAATAATTTGAGGCGAACCATCATCTACGTTGTCCATGGGGCTGGGGACGGGAACAGGTACAAGCACAGGTACTAGATAAGGACATGGGTAAAGATACGCATATGACTTCACCGTATGATTGAGTCGACATTTGGTCAAACGACATTGAGCCAAATTGAGTCGCTATGGAGTCGACATCATAATCAGTAGAGGTCATGGACATGGTGGAACCTATTCCCATTTGTCTACCACCACTGTATTGCTCAGTCTCAAAATCAAAGAAATGGTCGGACCTGGTAGACATATTTAATTGCATGAAGATCAATCGAATACATAAAACATATTAATGAACATACCTTTCATGATTACCAATTTACAATTTCATTCAAGGATTAACCTAGATCTAATCTATTTAAAACATCAATTTCTGAAATTGTTAAATTTATTTTTTGAAAAAAACATATGTGAACCTCTCAATCAAGATAAACAACTTTCATTCAGAAATATATCACAAAAAAAAAAAAAAAAAAATTAAATACACACGAAATTGAATTATTTCTATTTTCTAACATAAATTATTTCAAACTTAAATGCCCGGAAATTGTTTTAAAAAATTTGAAAAAAATATATGTTAATCAAGGAATCAAAACAAACAGCTTTCATTCAAGAAGATCTCACAAAAAAAAAAAAAAAAAATCCAATACACACGGAAATTAAGTTTTTTCCTTCTGGCCGACACATTTTCACGGCCACAACACCGAAATCACGGCGACATAATGAGGAAATTACCGAAAAACTGTTGAATTTGTACATTGATCATCGGCCGAACCTGGGTGTGACGGAAATCTTGACGTTGTGTCAGTGGATCTAGTCGACTTCAACGAGCAAATTTTCTAGATCTCGTTCCCTCGTCATGTCCACCAAATGCTCCGATATTTTGGTTTTTATAACAGGTACCAAACGACACTTTTCGGCGTGACGACAGCGACAAAAAACGACAACACCACGCAATTTCGACGACATTAATCTCCGAAACAACAAAACGTGATTTTTTGGCCGGACGACTCCTCTTATTCCCGTGACGCCGACGTAATTTCGCCGTCATTTCCCGGCGATTTAAACCTTGCAATGAACTTTATATTTTGAGTGATTTGGTTTTTTGGAGCACTAATGGTGAGTTTTTATCAGATGCTACTCAGTATAGAAGCAGGCCCGACCCAACCTTTGTAAAGCATGCGCTTTAGGCCTACTCACGAAAAATGGCCCACAAAATTCAAACTAGCAGTATAATATTATAAAAAAAAAAGAAGAAGAAAGAAAATAAGACTTTAACGTGAAGACTCACAATGTCATACCCTAATAAGGCTCCTGTATGAGAGGGAATTAAAAAAAGGCCTGTGTAAAACACTCTGATTAAAGTCATTTTCTATATATATAACAGACTTATTATTTCATTTACATTGAATGTAAAAAAAGAAAAAAAAAACGCTTACAGCACAAAAGAATAATTCTCAGGATATATTTTAATTTTTATTCACTTATTTGTGTAGTTTGCTTTTATATTTAAGTTAATTTTTTTTTCTCTGTTTGTTTTTTTATAATGTTGACATATTGTCAGTATTTTTTTAGTTCAAATATAAATAAAGAATAATCATGTCTAGTATAACAATATCAATTAAGATTAAAAATATATAAATTTTTATTTATTTAACCTAATAAAATCCTCTTCTATTTTTTTTTTTTTTTCATTCGTAAATGTTCTATTTCAAATTTCGCTTTAGGCCTCAATTTGTGTTAAGCCAGCCCTGTATAAAAGCTTGATTGGTTGGCTTCTTTACCTCTTCATTATTCGATCAGATATCACGTTCAATGTTCATCAGAAGCATGTTCCTTGCCACTCTACGTGAAGCTCATCTCTTAGCCGCTCACCATCTTTTACGACATCTAAAGGCTCAATTAGGCTTGAGAGTTTTTTTTTTTATCCATCTTCCTTGGTGACTCACTTACGTGCCTTCTCAGTTGCGGACTAGGTCACTTGTATTGACACGTGTAGATCCAACACTGGATTTTGTGTGCTTTTTTGCGAGTCACTCATTTCGTGGAAACGTAAGAAGGAAACTACCATCTCTTGATCGTCAACGAAGACTGAGTATCAAGCCTTTGCTGCAACAACGACATAAATTTTATAGACTCAACAATTTCTGGAAGATTTTTTGGTCACACTTTCTTTGAATGTTGTAGTGTTTCGTGACAATCAGGCAGGGTTGCACATCGCCTCTAATCCGGAGTTTCATGAAAAAATAAAACATATGGACATAGATTGTCATTTCATTCGAGATCATCTTAAGGATGATAATTTTAGGTTGTAGCCAATTCGATCTACGCTTAAAATTGTAGACATTTTCACAAAGCCTTAAGCGTCACTAGCACACTCCGATTGCTCATGTGCAAAATGTCTCTCAAAAACATTTTCGATCCACCACGAGAGGGAGAGTTTTAAGAGTGAAGTATGTTTAAGTTAGTTATCTAGCATTTATTATCTTTGTTGACATCAATTATTTTATGCCATGCGTGACATATTTATTGGCTATTATATAAAACCATGTTTTGTTTACTTTATCGGTAAGTTTTATTTTTTAAAACACATTTCAAGTCAATTAGAGCATTTTTGTCTCGTTCAATACAACTCAAGTATTCCTCTGTTTCATCTTCTTTCTCTCATCTCTCATTCTCCGAGATTCTCAGAAGCTCGACTGTAATACGTTTGCCATGCAGTATAACACGAATAAATAAATAACATCATATATATTGAACAAGATTTTGCATATAGGCAGTCATATAGGAGAGATTGAGCTAATTAACTTTAGAAGTATATACAGGTTATATTCATGCCACTTCATACATATGGACCCAGACTCACAGACCCTAATAACAAAATAATTTGGACTATGACGCATGAACAAAAATATAAAAGAGGACTATATGCTAAGTAAGGCATCTTGTGGGCTAAGGCGTTGTCTCTTTATATATATTTAATTTGTGGTGTGAGATTTTTTCTTCTTCTTATTCTATTATTTATTATCTTCTTTACCCTCTTTATAAAAATAATACATGATGTATTGGTCTCTTCCGATTGATGAAGCATATACTTTTAATAAACTCAATACTCATATTCCATTTTCTCGTAACCCTACAATGTCCGAACGGTGCATGTTAATACTAACTATATATAAGACCCCCACCACCAATATGAAATACATAATGTGGTGCGTTTTGCCAACTTTGTATTCACTTTCTTAGGCCCTCTCTTTATTCTTTCTTTTTTCCTTATATAAAGCTTGGAGGGCCAAATATTGGTCGAATCGATTTGGCCAAAATGGAAAATAGATGGGCATCAATAAATCATTAATGAAATGATTTTCTTTTGAATCGATATGACTGTTGGTATATCGACGATATTTACAAATGGTTAGATTTTTTTTGTGGATTGATTTCAGTAGAAAACTAACTTGTCAAAAACTCGAAATTAGAGTATGAAAAGTGAGTTTGCGATTTCTTATATTTGGTCCGAAAACAAACAAATTAACACCAAATTATAGGAATACAATCACCCGTCTACACTGTTTTTTCTTATATTAGGTCGTATTTTCAATTAATTAAATTTCACGACTTCCTATTTTTTTTTTTATGTAACACTTTTTGCTTAGTGCATGATGTTGGAATCACTTTATTAATTTTAAAATAATTATAAAATGTGTTAGCTAGTTAGTTAGCAAAGTGTATTTGATTATTTTGTCATTATTTACGTTAACATGAGTAATTAAACAGTTTCATTTAACTAATTAAGTTAATAAAAGGGAAAATATCACAGTATCCATGTGTTTAATCGAATGCACGACTTATCTCCTCAATTTTTAGAAATTTCATACATCTCCCCTTATTTTAATATAAATGACACTTACCACCCCTAAAAATATGTTATATTGTAAATATCAACATTTTCGTTTATTTTTTACAAAAAAAAAAAAAGAATGAACTGCTTAAAACGCCCTTAATGAAATAACTCTTTATTTTCTATTTAATATATAAAAAAACTTAAATTAAAATCTTTCTTTATAAAAGTTAAAGATTTTTTTTTATAAAGAGAGGTTTTGATTTTTTTTTAATAAATTAGTAAATAAATATTTATTTTATTAAGGGCATTTTTGGCGGTTCTTTTTTTTTGTAAAAAGTAAACAAAAATGTTGGTATTTGCGATACAACATATTTTTAGGGAGGTATGTATCATTTATATTAAACTGGGAGAAGATGTCTGATATTTTTGAAACTGTGAGGAAAATTCGCATATTTCGACTAAACAAATGTGATACTGTTGATATTTTCCTTTAATATAAGGACAGTGTAGCAAAATAGCCAAAATGAAACTATGAAATTTATTTTTAGCCTATGTTTCACAACTTTTAATGAAATAGCTAACAGATTTATGTGGCAATAATTAAGGTCTTATTTACCATTATTTATTAACAAATTCGTCATTTTCTCTCTCCTATTTTTTCCTACATTTTTTTTTTAAATAAAAACTTCAAAAAACCATATATATCTCATATGAACTCGAAATTGAGTGATTCCAAATCCTACGGATTCGTGACGCTGAGATTTTTAAAAATAGATCCATTATGTTTGATGAAAAATCATATTTAATACCATAGATGTAGAAAAATCACGTTACTAACTTAAATGTGAAAATAACTGAATTTTTTGAAATTATCGACATAAATATAATTTTTCATCATACACAATGGGTCTATTTTTGAAGATCTCGACGCCACGAATTCGTAGGATCTGAAATCGTTCAATTTCGAGTTCGTATGAGAAAGATACGAATTTTTGAAGTTTTGATGCAAAAAAAATTATTTGAAAAAAATAGGAGGGAGAAAGTGACGAATTTGTTAATAAATAAGGGCAAATCAGACCTTAATTATTGCCACATAAATCATTTGGCTATATTCCTAAAAATTGTCAAACATAAACTAGATCCAAAATCACATGTTTAAAGTGGCATAGTTAGTTACAAATCTCTTGATATAATCGTCAATGTTATGAAGTCAATAAAAAATTGTGGACAACTATGAATTACATCTATCGTTGATTTTAAGTTTATATTTTAATTTTAAGCCAACATTTTTTTGTTAGTACTACATAGTACCCATTTCACCTCTCTCTACTTTTATTTCCTTAATTTAGCCCACATAAGTACTTACATTAGTAGATATTTCATAAGATTTCCATTGTTTATAGCAATATCACAAATATAAAAAGAAATCTCATATTTGTGTATATTCGCTCTTGTATCGGACCTATCGGTTAATTATGTTTTCCTTAAACAATTAATAGTCGTATCTCTCTCCAACAGCTAATTATGAATACATATTTTGAATCTCTCTCTATGCAGCAACTAATTAGGAATACATATTTTGACTCAATGCTCTCTCTCTCTCTCTCTCTCTCTCTCTCTCTCTCTCTCTCTCTCTCTCTCTCTCTCTCTCTCTCTCTCTCTCTCTGCAACAGCTAAATAAGAATATATATTTTGACTCAATGTTCACTCTCTCGTTCATTCCGTTTTCTTTCATATTTTGACAGCGTTTTTTCTTAATTCTCTATCTTACCTCTCTCGTTCATTCATTTTTCTTTCATTAATTCGTAGCCTATTTGTTTTGTTTAAAGTTTTATGCTACGCTAAAATAGCAGTGCTAATATTCCAAGTTAAATATTTATTTTGTACCATTAAAATTGTTTAAAGCTATACTCTTTGGTGTTGATAACTACTTATATAGGTTAAATTCAATGACTATTAATGAAATCAAGAACACGCATGAATACCAACTCGTTTAGTTGTTTATACATGTTTATAACTTTATATATATAGAACATAAAAAAATGTTTGATGGTGGGGGCAGTTATCTACAAAATCAGAGAGAGAGAGAGAGAGTAATATATGTTGCTAAAATATAAAATAAAATTCAATTAATTCAAACGTAAATGCATATCAATAATTTGAATACCTGATTTAAAAAGGGAAATGATAAAATAATTAGTATCAAATATTTAGTTTAATAGACATCATAAAGAATTTATTAACTACTTTGTAATTCTAATATTTCATGTGCCTCGTCTGTGTAGCTTATCTAATAGTTAATTTAAACGTTTGATATTGCTAAATAATCAATGTTTATTAAATTTTAAATAAATAGTCTATTTCAGATGTAAATTTTAAATAAATAGTGAGTCATTCAACCCGAGATCGTGTGTTTTGAGTCACAAAATATTCTATTTCATATGAAATAAAATTAATACTATCATTCTATATGTTTAAGAGTGTGCAAATTGTGTTATTCTAGGCCAAAAGTTTCATAAATTAAAACTAACATCGTAGATCGTTCTTATATATTATTTATCAAATTTTGAATACGTGTCTCACTAAATTAGGTTATAATCGTCACACGACATATATTCTATCTTTCTAATCATCATAAATGGAAAATAAATTATAAAGGTAGAGAAAGTAGAAATGACTGCTCGGAGAAGGAAGGTCCCAAACTAAACTGCAATTCCAATTCTAACGCAATGTATAGTGGTTACAAGGGGCCAGCATTTCGCATGCTCTCAATTATTTATTTATATAGTTGTTTTCTTTTTTATTTATATTTTATTAGGAAGGCTCTCAATTACATTACTCTCTTCATTATGGCAATCTCACTACTTTAGTTAACCCTTCCCTCCCATCCCTTCTTTTCAAAACTTTCGGTCCACTTTTACAACTCTCTTTTCCACTATACTATTTAATAAAACAACCAATCTCTTGTTTTTTAAACAAATTTTCATTATGGTGAAATTTAGCTAAATTAAATATTATATTTTTAATAAAATAAAATTACCTTGAGATTATAGAAAGATATTTTAAATTATTTTAAGCTAATTTTGACTAACGTAAGCTTTATGTAGTTAAATATACTATTATAAAGATTAAAACTCATTTCTTCAAAAAAAAAAAAAATGCTTGAATAAAGTTTCTCATTTATTTGCAACTCTATCTATCATGTTCTCTTACTAATATAGAAATGACATTGATTTAACTAATCTCGAACCAGTATGACTTTGATTCTTTTAAGAGAAATTGTCCTATTTGTCACAAATTTTATAATATTTTCCCACTTTCCACCAAAAGATTAATTTGACCCAAAATGTCACCGAAATGTCAACATTGTTGACATCTATGTCAACAATGTTGACATCCCATAGTGAAGGGCAAAAATAGATGTGAACATTGTTGACATCTCATAGTGAAGGCAAAAATAGATGTCAACATTGTTGACATAGATGGTGGCATTTTGGGAAAAATTAGCCTTTTGGTGTAAAGTGGGAAAATATTATAAAATTGGTAACAAATAGGGCAATTTTTCTTCTTTTAACCCTGATAGATTTGATTGAATATATGTTTTCTAGCATCGTCTTACACTTGCTTAGAAGTAACATCCAAAGATATCAAATGCAAGCTAATACAGTGGGAAAAAAAAGAGTTAAAAAACAAGTCACTGACTCAACATCTCATAGACCCATATTAAAAACGACCCGCCTTTTCTCATCTAGCATGTGAGATAAGTAGAAGGTTTCTCAGGGTTAATTACATCCGCAATCATAATTAATCATAGAAAAAATTATATAAAATAATCATTTGAAATTAATTGATTAGTAAAATAGTTAAAGATCCAAACTTTCAGCAAAAGTAGCCAAAATTCACATTGTCAATTTTTTTTTGTAATTTTTTTTAGGATGATTATAAATAATTTATCACTTTCGAAAAAAATTAATCCTATGGTCAATTTTTTTTTTTTTTTGAAACATGGTTATTGCTCATTTTAGCTATTTCACTAATTTTAGATAAATCATGACTATTTTGCAAATTCATTATTTTAAATTAGCTATTCAGCTAGATCACCCTTAGACATAATACTTAAAGTCTTGTACGTGTTCCTTGGAGATTCAATAAATTGATTCATATGTATTTATTTTATGAGCTTTCTAGATATATACAATCTTTTAAAATTTCAAATTTTTTTCGTATAAATCAATTTTGTAATAAATTTTAAGTAAATAGTGTCAAAATTTTATTAATAAAGTCAAAAAGACGTTAATAATTGTAAATAATTGTTAATAATTTGTATATAAATCATCAGACTTCAAGGGAGTATATAGAAGGCTAATAACGTCAAAACAATATCACATCACCATAATAACTATTTATTTAGAATTTACAAAAAAATTTGGCTATTTAGCAAATCTACAACTTTTTGTGACTTAATTACTTATAAATTTGTTATTTTATCTATGTTTTAATTAAATGATTTGTAGCACCATTGTTTCAAATAAATAAATTAATTCTTAGCATAAATCTTCAACGTTTGTCATTGTTTTTCGTTATCAGCGACGATATACGATAATATTTCAGTAACACGGTATATTAATACTATCGATTGTGAATGGGCAAACATGACCATTTGCAGCCATCTACAACTATGTGCAACCGTACGACTATTCTGCCATAACTAATTGTTGTGGAATACAAAAAATGTGAGATAGAAATCATCTAAATCTTCAATTTAGAAAATCAAAATGACGATCAAGATGATGTAATATCTGATCCCAGTCAAAACATAAATTTTTGTCTTTGTTTTTAATGTACGTTCTGTTAAACGATTTCACGAATTTAACGATCTTATATTGAATAATTATAAGAAAACGATTACACCAAACCTTGGACAAAATGAAATGAAGTTTCCAGTGCATTGCATGGCAAATAGGCCAAAAAAAAAAAAAAAAAAAAAAAGAGAGCTTCGAATAATGCGAGTAAATTATAAGGAGAAAATGTGGGTTCCATCAGAAGGCGGCTTAACAGTTGTAAGTGGGCACTAGAAAAATGCACTATCCAAAGCCGGAGAGAAAGCAGAGAGTCCCACAAATATATATACTAAAACTCGTAAAATAAACCCTCACAAGTTGACGCTATGATTGGATCATAAGACACATCTCGTGCCACTTTTTTATTATTATTATTATTTCACTTTCCCATACCCCTTCTCAATTCTTTTCCTTTTCCTCTTCTTTTTCCATTTCCTCAACCAGCAACACTATCATCCATCTCATTTATTATTATTATTATCATTAATATTAAAATAGACAAAGTAAAGTGGCTGAACCAAAAACAGATCAGAAGACCCCTGCTCTCTCTCTCTCTCTCTCTCTCTCTCTTTTTATCTCTGTTGTGTGACCACACCAACAGATAGAGAATAGAGAAGCAAAAAGGAGCGAGCTAGCTAGCTAGTGATTAGTGAACAAATAGTAAAGAGAAATACTCACATTCAGTACAAATAAAAGAGGAAGAAGAGCACAAACGAAAAGCTGTCAAACACACAAAGACGACAGACTCGAAGTCTTAAAAAAAAAAACACAAACAAACAAACGAACAAGAAAAGGACAGTCTCAAAAGCGTGAAACGGAGATCGAGATATGATGAAGGGAAGAGATAATCATCATCATCAGCAGCACAACAAGAAAGGAGCTCCGGCGGCGGCGGATCTTCTGGTGTGCTTTCCGTCCCGGGCCCACCTGAGCCTTATGCCGAAGCCGATATGCAGCCCCGCGAGGCCGCCGGAGCAAGGAAAGAGACCGAACCACCTGAGGAAGAGCCCGCTGATGTGGCCGACGAAGGTCAAGTCCATCGCCGGCGGCGGTGGGGCCCGCCACGAGCTGGCGTCGGAGCCCACGTCGCCCAAGGTGACGTGCGCGGGGCAGATCAAGGTCCGCCACAAGGCCGCGCCGTGCAAGAGCTGGCAGTCCGTCATGGAGGAGATCGAGAAGCTCCACGTGTCCAACAATCGCCGCCGCCAGAAGGAGAAGGAGAAGAAGAGCGGCGCCGCCGGGTGGTCCGACGCCCTCGGCCTCAAGAGAGAGCTCGTCCAGTTCCTCACCTGCCTCAGAACCTTCCGCCTCGATTTCCGATGCTTCGGATCCTTCCCCGCCGGAGCTGACGTCACCTCCGACGACGAAGAAGACGACGACGAGGACGACGACGAATTAGAGTTGGAAGAAGATGATCGCGATCGCGATCATCATCAGACGGAGTCTTCGTCGAGAACCGTGTTTTCCAAGTGGTTCATGGTGCTTCAGGAGGATCAGAAGATCGGAGACGACCATCGGGTCGTCGTCGAGGACGAGCCGGCGGTTCCGCCGCCGAACGCGCTGTTGCTGATGCGCTGCCGGTCGGCGCCGGCGAAGAGCTGGGTGGAGGAGAGAGAGGAGGCGGAGAGGGAAAGAGGTGATGATGACGTGGCGGCGGCGGCGACGAAGGAGAGCAAGCGGAGTTTGAGGTTGTTGATGGACGACGAGGATTTTAAGACGACGGCGACGGAGAATGATAGTGAAGAAGAGAGCAGTGTGGTGGTGATGTACCGGAATCGAGTCTGCGATATCTCTTCCGACATCGCCAACGAGACTTGGATCGTCGGCGGTATCAGAGACGTGCTCTCCAGAAGTCGGAGTTGGAAGAGGTGATGATGACGTCATCGTCAAGGTCACCATTTTGTTATTTTCATTGCTTTTTTTTTTTGTGATTTATGCTTTAACGTTTCACTTTACTTTTTTTTTTTTTTTTTGGTATAATTTTTATTTTGTTGAATATATTCCGGTGGTTCATCGTTGAAAGCGTTATGTTTTTTCGCTCGTGTGGGGATTGGGAAATTCAAACTCAAGCTTTACTTCTTCACTCACCTTACCAACAAACAAACAAAAAAGAAGAAAATAAAGCAATGTATTAGGATTTTTATGTGTATGTTCTGTGTACAGCTTTTTCTTTCCCTTTCGTGGGAAAGATTTTGCTGCCCTGTAAATTGTACATTTTCGTCATATATCTATATAATTTTTTTTTTTTTTTCATATGAGATCTTCTGATGTATATGTATATATATATATACACATTGTGAATTAGATCTTTATACATTGTTGCATTGAATTTGGAGTGTTTTTCTGAAAATCCGAAATAGGTAGAGCTGTTAGATTCAGCACACGTGGCTAATTACTGAGATTATACCAAAATATTAAGAGGAAATGGCGGCATAAGTGCCCAAAGTTTTCGGGTTTTTACACTTATGTACCCAAACTTTTTTTTCGCGGCATAAGTATCCAAAGTGGCTTCTCCGTTACGCTGTAAGTGTTTTGGACGTTAAATGTAAACGGTGAGCCACGTGTCTTCATCCTATAATGTCTGAGTTTATAAATGAGAGTAAGTGGTGGCACAAGTGCCCAAAGCTATCTTTTTTTTTTTTTGCAAGTCGAGTAGGACGACTTTATCGGAGGCTGTGATTTTATAAATGAGAGTAAACTTTTTATTTATTATTATTATTTTAAAAAAAAATTGTTTGATGGTGGAAGCTCGAGTCGTCCTTGGTGGCTAACGTGGCGAGGAACGAGACGAAGAGGCGGTGGAAGAAGCTTGAGTCGCCCTTGTTGGCGAATCCCGTATTTTTGCTTGATGTCGCTCACGATGTCCTTGGGCTTGTAGTTTGGAGACACTTTGAGCTTCTCTTTGATGATGCTCACCACCCAGCTCCTCGTGGCCTGGTGGTCGTTGGTGGCGGACGAGCCCTCGCAAGTGTGACCCGGGTTCATCTTCTTGATGCAGATTAGCTGAGTCGTCGAGAGACGCGACGCGTGGATTCTCCACGGGCAACCCTCCGATTTGCACTTGACCGTCATGCGGTGGCTGTCGTTCTTCTTGTACCAGAACGCGAACTGGTGGGCGATCGCGTACTTTCGCGGTGTCTCGCGGAACTCGTGGACCCCGCTGAACCACTGCCCCACGTCCGTTATGGTGTCTCGCCATTGCTGGGCTCCTTTCGCGTCCGCCGCCGATGAGTCCATGAGAGGAGGGAAGAACGACGGGGCTTCGATTTCCATGCCGTCGTCGCCGGACTCGTGGTGGTTCGGGTCTTCCGGAAAGTCGTCCTGCTCGACCTGCAAAAAAAAAAAAAAATCCGATAACTTTGGGCACTTGTGCCGCCATTTACTCTCATTTATAAACTCAGACATTGTAGGATGAAGACACGTGGCTCACCGTTTACATTTAACGTCCAAAACACTTACAGCGTAACGGAGAAGCCACTTTGGATACTTATGCCGCGAAAAAAAAAGTTTGGGTACATAAGTGTAAAACCCGAAAACTTTGGGCACTTATGCCGCCATTTCCTCAAATATTAAACTACTATTATCTAACTGTTTATCTGTGTCCAGTAGCTAGTTTACTTGTTCTCTTTTGTCCAAACAGTAAGTACATACATATATATATATATATATATATATATATATATATTAGAGGTGCCAATTCGGGTTACGTGTCGTGTCTTATTCATTTTCATGTATTTTTTGACAGACTCAGACACGACCCATTTATTAATCGTGTCTAGGAGCAAAACCCAAACACGACCCACTATTTTTTTACCAAACCCAGATCCAACCCACTAAGACTCATTTATTAATCGTGTCTTTATGGATCATGTAACCCACGAACCCATTTAGACCACTAAACTCATTTGAACGCGCGAATCGATTTAGGTCCTTAGACATGTTTACTTCAAAATATTGAAATCCTCTAAATCAAATTAAATAACAAATTAGTCAGAATAAGTAATTAATAAAAATACTCCATATAATCAACTAAGCCATCAACATAATATTTTTAATACAAAAGAGAAGTTCAAACACAATCCATTGGGTCATTATAGGTCTTGATCGTGTTTACTTATTAACAACCCATTTAATATTCGTGTCTAATTGGGTCCCAATGGATTGTCGTGTTCACCCGTTATTTAATCGTGTTCGACACGATGGACTCAAATCCATTTAAGGTCGACCCAAACCCATTTACACCGTATCGTAACCGTGCCGTGTCTCGTGTACGGCCCCAATTGACACCCCTATATATATATATATATATATATATATATATATATATATATATATATTATTATAGCAAGTAAACTAGAAGATCGAGCTTGTCAGTTGTCACTTATAGTTATTCCTTCATAATTGATTTTCCTTTTTATTAATTACCTAAAATACAGAGAGATTATGAATTAGATTAGGTCATGTTATTCAGCAATAACAAGACAAATTATAGTTTTTCACATGGCAACTCCAATTAACGTATAGTTGAAAACCTATTATCGAAATCAATATATTTTTTTTAGAAAAAAAATATAATTGATTTTAATAAACGAAATCAAGATCCTTCGGCAGAACCAATAAGCAAATTAATTTAATTATTCACCCCAAATCTTCTAATCTAACTTGTTCTAGTGTCCACATGCACTTGGGATCTGATGAGTGAGGATAATGATGACCCTAATGTTTTTCACATTCTTCTTTTCATAACAATAGTTTATGGCAAATAAAAAAAAATTAAAAAGTATATTGCATTAAATGATTTTTTTTTCCTCCGTTGGATTGACCGACTGTTGAAAGTGAAAAATACTGTAATCTGTTTCATGGTTAAAAGGACAGAAAATTGATTGATCATGGATCTATCATAATAATGCCGTTGGTTAAAAAAAAAAATACCAAGGCGTCAAAATTTGATTTAAATCATGCCAATAATAAACATGACTTATTTCATGCTCTACTTTTCCCGGCATGGGAGCGATAAGTTAAATATTTTTCCCCAAGATCTTTTAGTTATTAGTGTCTCATTTGTCAAAGTCGTCTATATATTGATATGATATGCAAATTGACAATCAAGATTATTCTCATATCAATTTAGTTTTTGGGTGGATCAAAAATCTTTTGCAAAGCTTATTTTAAGTTTTTAACTAATAATTGGATGCCATGTATATTTTTTTGGTTCGCGTGAAAAGTATAGAGAAATAAATTTCATAAATTCAGGACAATAAAATTTTGTTTGTATAGTCTCTCCTGGTATAGACGATTACGGTGATAAGCGTCTTCAAATCCATATAATTCTATTGAGTTTTTTATTTTTTAAATAGATCACGAAGCTGTTCGGTAGCTCATTGTTTTCAACTTGGATTTATGGATTTTTTTTTTGTTGGTTGATTATTGGTGGTAAATTATAAAAGGCAAAAATTATTTTGTTTATTTGATTTTCAGAAATATTACGTTTATATCTTCAGTGTTTAACTACATAATTTTACTTTAAATAATATTTACAAGCAAAATTATCCTTTAATCCAACTTTTAATAAAGTTTGGCGCCATAATAATACAAAAACATTGTAATACTCTTATTATATTTTAATTTAAAAGAAAAAATAATCAAAAAGTTTTTATCTTTTCTCCTTCCTTCCTTCAAACCGAAAAAAAACAACTTTGAGATTAAGGAAAAAAGTTGCTTCGGATTGCCAAATTCACAAACACATATTCAAAGGCATATTAAAATAATTCGATCATAAATCATATTGTGAAATCAGAAGCCGACTAACAAGTATACCTTCTTCAGTCAACGGTTATTCAAAGGCTTTTCTTTGATCTTCTAATTGTTGTCTCCACAATTATTTACCCTCACTTTGCTCTTTTCTTTTTATTATTTTTTTCTTATCACCATTCTCCTCCTCGAGAAGATTGAGTCTACCCCTTCTCCTCACTCTAATCTTCAATTTCCTCTTCGGCTTTCTTGGACTAATCTTCACATATCTCGCCAAATCTCACTGTTAAATATTCAAAATTCGAAGCCCTCTTAGCCCGAGAACCTTCCTAGTCGTCGACGAGACCACTTAATCAAAATTCCAAAGCAGAACACCGCTCATCGACACGTTTGGGTGGTGGTGATGATGGCATATATATTGGTATAGTTGGTGGCTTAGAGATTTTTATTTTTATTTTATTTGTTTACTTTCATATATTCAAATACCCGGAACAATAAATAAGTGTATAATATGACTTATGAAAAAAATCAATAAAAATTCAAAATAGAGAATAAACTTTATCTCATAGATATAGTTTTTTTGTTTTGCTTTTCTTCTTTTCTTTTATTATTTTTTTAATATTATTTTCATGTTCTATTGATTCTAGCCACGATTTTCCTCCGCCATAAGTGAGGCCTATAAATAAAATTCACGTGAACATTCCACGGTTATATATATAGCGCATCAGAATTTAGGAACAATTTATATCAACTATTAGTGGCGGACCTATCTCATTTAAAAAGTGGGGCCCCAAGAAAATTTTAAGCTAAAAAAAAAAAAAAAAAATTGGACACAAAATTAACTTACATAGGTTTGGTAATTTATATAATAATTCAAACTGCCATTGGGCTTCATTTCAATTTCCCTTTTCCGAATAATAATTATCGTTTTTTTTACTTCTATAAGTCAGCACTCGCACATGGTATATATATATATATATATATATATATATATATATATATATATATATATATATATATATATATATATATTACTGACTTCTGATCATCATGAGCTATGTTTCTACTAGATGCTACATAGCACGCCTGTACAATGCCATGAGGAAGTCTGGTTCTGCTTAACAACAGAATGATAATTGAAAAAAAAAAAACATTAATATCTTTGTATCGTATATATGCCAAAGGAAATCGGTTCTTCTTTCTTCTTAAATCGATTCCAAACTGGTTAGGTTTAATACGTAGCAATTAAACAAAAAAAGATAAAATTAAGAAGAGTGGTATTGATAACCTTACCGCGAATGTTTCCATTTATCAATACAATAATTAATAATGAAACCCCCAAAATTTATTATGAAAAACTAAAAACACACCTCTCCATCATGTGAGGTCTCTTCGTGCGCTTATGAGTTCAATCTCCCTAAACAACATTTGTTTCTATTATTTAATCTTTATAAGATTTTTTTTTTTTGTTATTTGAGTTTAAATATTCTATGTAATTAAATACATGTGTGAATGAAAAATTGTCAAAAAAATAAAAACACTAAGCATGATATTCTCACAACAAGACATGAAAAATGCTACATGGGCTTTTAGGATCCAGAGAATCAGCTGACATTTGTGTCTGGTTTAGTGGGCTCATATCAAATAAAGCATTCCCTTTGTACTAGTTCGTTTCTCGTCGTACGAATCCACGACATTAACTTCAATTATTATTTTTTTTTAGTTTTTGGTTTTTAACTGTAACTGCACTGAACTGAACTCGTAATTTCACCGGCTCAATTATAAGAACGTCAACGTCATAGAACAACACACACTCAGAATTCCACTCATATAGGAAATTTCACACAATCTTATTTGGAGAGGCAATTTCATAAATATCCTATTTGGAGATGGTGATTCCTTAAATATGTGAAATTCTCATTCATTTCATGAATAGCGATTTATTTTTTAATTCAGATGATTTTATCATCAACATAGCGATTTGAGGAAAGTTTAAATGAAAAATGTAAACAGCTTAAAAAAAGAGTCAAATAAAACTGTAAATAACGAGAAAAAAACAAAAATAAATAATTATAAAAATAAAATTAGGTATTCTCAAAATAAGAATGAGAATTTAAATATATGAATGAGGCAACTCGGGTAGTTTTCACTGGCTCCACTACTATTAGCCACATGAACGAAGCCAGGAATCTAGATTAGGGGGGTTAATTTGCAACAAAAAATTTAGGGGGGGTTGGTTTGTAAATTTTGAGGATAAAAAAGTGTAAAAATAAAATAAAAAATAAGTAAAAAGTGCAAAAAAATATTTTTGAGGGGGGCTACAGCCCACCCCTGACTTCGTGCCTGATTAGCCATATAACTAAAAAAAAAGGGGGGGTTTTAATTCCAACAATGCGTCTTAATATACGACGGAGCAAGACTCCACTTTTAGACTAGATTATGACTCTCGACTTGAGGCAAGCGTTCTTTTTCTTCTCAATAATTTTATCGGATTCTGTTGATTCCGACGTCGTCAAAAGATTACAGATTCTTGGTCATTACTTGGAGCTCAAATCATCGATGTTTCCACTATTGTGAACCCGTCTTCATCGAGCTAACTAGCATGCCGTCAATGAAGATTTTTTTTTTTAATAATTTTCTCTGGTTTTACGTTTCAATAATTCATATTATGATATAACTTTTGTACCATCGAATTTTTTATTCATGTGGTTTTAGTTACATCGAATGTTATATCCTTGTGGTTTTACTTTCATTCGGTAGGTTTCGAACCTAAGATCGAGAAATTGTTTGATTCCAATGAATGTGCATCATAGTTAGATAATTTAGAATAATATACAAAGACAAAAACTTTACTGGTGCTACCCTATAGAATTGGTAAATCCACCACTTTTGCTGTAATAATGATTACATTGATGATTCACTTTTCTTCTTCGTCTATAAATAAGTTTTGAATTTTATTTTAAAAATTGAAGTCATTTTGACTTTTATCAATATATTTTCGTCGATATCACTCTAACAATCATGATATAAAAAAAAAACATCATACAACAAACACACACAAATCGCTAAACATAATTTTCGAATGAATGAAAACTAATCCTTATGTTAATTGTCGTACGACAACTCTAATTAACATTTCATTCACACACACACAAAGAGATATATACTAACAAAACAAACAAGCATAAACCTAGTTCTATGCACACAAAAAAGTCATCCAATTGGTGTAGTGTACCAAGTGAGCGAGCTCTCTAATAGCTCATGGTATCTTCTCCACATTGCCTCTTGAGTTGGAGTCGAGCTTCGAACAGAGCCCTCACAACTTCCTCATCCTCCGGAGACTCTTTTATCAACACTTGGTAGTCTTGGACCGAATCTTCCCATCTTTCCAACTATTCACATCAAAACAAGATATCAAAAACTCATGGCCATTTCAATTATCCGACCGCATAAATGTAAATTCCGGTCATTTAACAAACAATTTATGGTACCTTTTGACATAGTTTTACTTTTTTTTTAAATGCTTTTAGATTTTACTTTTGAAAAAAGCTGTTTTTCCCAAAAGCTACGAAAATCTTGTTTTTCTATTTTCTTCTATATTTTGCAAAGCTTTTTTCAACTTTTACTAAAACCTATTTTATCAAACACTTTAAAATGGTTGAGATTTTAGAAAAAAAACTAAAAGCAGGCTTAATAAGCTAAGCCAAACAAAGTCAATATTGAAGAAGAAAAAAATCGATTAAGGTGAACATTTTCTTAAATTTAATCCGATCATAAATGAAATGTTCATGAAATAGGGAGTGGGCTTGCCTTGGCATAGCAATGAGCCCTCCTCAGCCGGGCCTTGGTGTAAGAAGGGTGGACCCGAAGAGCCGCGGTGCAATCCTCAATGGCCATTTCGAAGTGGCCAAGTTTGGACCGACAAGCCGCTCGGTTGGATAGTAAGACCGAGTTGAGTGGGTCGTGCTCTAGGCCATGGCTGTACGCGGTGCACGCTTGTGAAAACTTCTCTTCTTTGAAGAGTAGGTTTCCGTTTGACCGAGCCGATGAGACCGCTCTGGCTCGCTTCACGGCCGCGCTCGCCTCTTTGTTGCTCGGGTCAAGCTTCTCTGCTTCTTGGGCCGCTACTACCGACTCCTCAAACCTGCCAAACCAATACAGTATATAAATTTATATTTATTGATTTGTTTGTGGATTTCGGATTTGTTCATCGAATTATATTATGACATGGTCAATAGAGAGACACAAAAAAGGACAAACGATTTGGGTTCTTGTTTGTTTGTGATAATGATAGACAACATTATCAGACCCGGCCCGATTGTTTGTGCTACTCGGAGATGATTTAGAAAAAGAACTAATGGAAGCCTAGAGAGTGCCAAAATTTTTATTCGAATATTTTAAATCAACAAGGACAATACTTTCGTCAATAATTAATAATATTTGGGTGCTTTTTTAGCTTTAAAATGGAATCAATTTTTTGGGGACCAACCTAATTAAACTAAGTAAACATGTATTTTTTTTAATAAGAGATAAAAAAAATAAAAAAAAAAAGAGGATGTGACGCAAGTGATTTATTGAAACAACAATTTACCAACCTTCCAACAGCTAAGTAGGCATGGGATCCAATCATCAAGAAATAAGCGCAAGAAGTCATTCCAAAGAAGTTGGTACAAACATCAATGCTCAAATTCGGTCCATTTTGGTAGGCTTTGTATGCCTCTTCATGTCTCATAAGCTTCAACAATGCCTCAGCTTGTAGAGCAAAAACCTTCAAAAACACTATTTCAATCACCAAAAAAAAAAAAAAAACTAAATTTGCAGAGTTAGGAATTAGTTGGAGCGAGTGCTGACCAGAGGAGCTGAGTTGGCACCAGATGATATTGCACACTGAGTCTCACTCAACAAAACACTCCACTTCTGGAGTTTCTTTGCTTCGCTACAAATCACAAGGCTGTTTTGTAGAGCCTGAGCTTTGTCGATATCGCTCGAGCTTGCGTAAGACCCCGAGAGCTTGTAGTGATACAAGGCTTTCTCTGTCTCTCCCAGCCTTAAAACAAAACAGCCAGTACCAAAAAAATGACTCATTAAAGTAGGAAAAATAAAAACAGTATTAGCACGAATAATCCTTGGTCTATTATTATTCCAGTGATATTTTAGTCCATAATTATATTCATGAGCAAAATTGTCATCAAAATTAAATAACTCCTTTATAAATGGGAAAAAAGAATGTATCAAAACATTTTTTTTTACTACTCTAAAAATCTAAAATTGTTTAATTTTTACATATTTATACCAAAAAGGACTAAAATACTGCAAAATAGAAAATAGAAGGAAAAAAAAAAGGTTGTTACCTTAGGTACAAAGTAGCCAAGCGATGGTGAGCTCTGTGATAAGAAGGGTCAATCCGAATAGCTTCTCTACACTCGGAAACAGCATCGACGAGGCGGCCCAATCCGATCAAGGCGGCGCCTCTGTTACTGCGATAAACGGGGTTGTTCGAGTCCAACGCGATGGCTTTGTCGTACCAACCCAGAGCCTCCTTAAACCTCCCTTGCTTGTAAGCCACGTTTCCCATCTTCTTCAGAGCCTCGGGCCGAACCTCGTCCCCGCAGCTATTCCTCCTCACTATGTTTCCCATCACGTTCCCGCCCAAAACCACCGCTGACCTGGCCGCCGACCCGGGACTGTTGCTCGTCACCGACCCCGCTCTACTATTACCGCTACCCAGCTTCAGCTTCCCGAGCCCTTTGCTCTCGTCGAGCTGCGCCGAATCTCTCCGCGGAATATTCTCCTGGTTTTGGCCGGAGCTGTTCGAGGACGAAGATGTCGAGCTTCTCGCCTTCGGGGGCAGATTTTTGTCGGTTTGGTCAAGCTTTTTTTGGACCGGTTTGACCGGGTTTGGTTTGTTGTTGGGCTTTGGACCGGTGTTTGTTGTTTGTTCTGTTCTTGTTGGCGGTGGTGGTGGGAGAGAATGGACGTGGGATTTTTTGGGCCAGTGATTCCATTTTTGGAAAATCCCTCCCATGAAGCCACACCCGAATTCACTTCCCACTCTATGATTAGCTATCTCTGCCATTGCTCTTCTGGTTTGGTTTTGTTGCTGGGAAGACTGATTATAGATGATATTAAGAGGCAAGAGTTAGGAGAGAGATCAGAGCATCTATAATTATAAGTGCATGAAGAATGTGGAATTAAATATTAGAGAGAGAGAGAGAGAGAGAGAAGAGAGGAGAGAGAAAGGGAGTGGCTTGACTGTGAAGGATTCATGGCTCAATAAAATCTATCGTATCACACTCTCTCCAGGTGTGATCTATTTACGTATTTATAAAATCGTTCGTTAGGCCGCTCTCTTAGAGTGGCTTCCAAGAAATGAACTTTTTTTTTTTTTTGGGCTGAGATAGGGGAAAAAAGATAGCTGTAGGGTCAAGAATATCTTGGAAAATTGAGGAGAGGAATTTTGTCTTTCCCTTTTAAATCTAAGAGCTTTTTTGGTGATTACAATTTTGTGATCATCAAGTATCAACCACCTGTTGAAAAAAAGAAAAAGAAAAAAAGAATGAAGGCATTAACCACTCGTGTTTAAAATTGACAGCCGGAGATTGGTTTTGATTTCATTTCATTTCAGCACCTTTTTTTTTTTAATTATAAAAACTACATAGCTTGCTCAATTAATATTCAAAGTTAAAACTTAACATATAAAGTAAACGCTTCTTCAAAGTATTTAATTAATTATGTGCCAAGAATTACGTCAGGGAAGGACTATACGATTCATGCTTTTGTAAAATTAGTCCTACTCTTTACTATCTTGCCAGTTCTTTTCAAATTTTTTTTAAGGAATAGTTCTTTTCACATTTATTTATTCATCTATGAGAACTACGCATGCATATTCGCTTTTTTTTTCCCAGCAAATTGAGTTTATGTGACGCCTAGGAGATTTTTATCTCGATAGTTTTAGAAGTTGGTTCAAACTTTGGTTAAATTACGTTTTTGGCTTAATTACAATGAGATATGCTGTTATCTTTGCCATATACCTATAATTAATTTTATTTATTTATTTATCTTAAAAGTGGTACCTAAAATCTATATCCCCTCGGTCGTAATTGACGAACGATATTAAAATAAGAGAGGATCATATATGATTGGAAAAATAACACATTTATACCCTGTGTTTTAGTGAAATGTCGAGTTTAACCCTCGGTTTTCAAAAATGTCGAGTTCATACCCTCTGTTTAACTAAAATGACGAAATATACCCCATGTTTAACTAAAATGACGAAATTATACCCTGAAATAGACAACAGTGTCAAGAATATTCTTTTTATTGACTTTTCATTGACGTTGACTATAATATGTATATATAAACACCAATTATCTTTATTCATTCGCGCAATATATGTAATTTATTTAAAAACTACAAAATAAATAACAGTCTCTTAATCGTGAAGAACACAGAAAGAGGCAAATGGGTAAACATCGATAGTTGATAGTCATCAAAATCGCATATTCGAACAGAGAATTCAGAATTTAGAGTTACAATTCGAACACGGAATGAAGTCATTTCTTAGGAGGTATGAGTTTTATTATTTAATTTCAATTTAAGGCTATTTTTATTTCAAAATTGAGAATTTGGAAGTTAGGGCACTGATTTAGATTTGATTTGGTTTTTCTTATATAAGAGTTAATATCAATGAAAGGGAGATTTGTGACGCTGTTATTCATTTCAGGGTATAATTTCGTCATTTTAGTTAAACAGAGGGTATGAACTCGACATTTTTGAAAACCGAGGGTTAAACTCGACATTTCACTAAAACACAGGGTATAAATGTGATATTTTCCCTATATGATTTGGAAAAGGAGACACCATGCACTTGATATATATATATATATATATATATATATATATATATATATATATATATATACATACATGATGATAATGATGACGCGAATTTGCAAATAAAAAATGAATACACAAACACAAAAGGACACAGTCCAATTAGAATTAATAAGATATTAATGAGATATATTAGTCTAATCAGGAAACGATCATCATGTCTACTAGCTAACAATAAAGTGCTCATAACAAACTTATTTTAAATGTATTAGAATCAAGTGACCCCAATTAGATTAGACCCTTTTGGTGAATTTAATTAGTGAAAGATTGCCAAAAACAACGACGGACTTTGACAAAACTACTATTTAGAATAGCGCTAACAGACGGCAATTAAGGGACTCCTTTGCCTAGGACCCACCTAGCTAAAATAGAATGATAACCAGCTGTAATATTTTTTAGCTTCTTACCTTCCTATATGTCCCTCGCTTATTTATTTATTTATTTATTTTATGTTGTTAACTAGGTAATGTTTTGGGTCAATTACATGGACGACTTCATTATTGTGTCGTTTAGTCGGCCAACACATTACTGGCTCAACTATTTTAGTCGGTGCCGGTTCTTAAATGAGACCGATTCTCAAAGAAAACTGCTCTACAGTCCATAATATTCTCTTTGACCTTCGTCAATGATTGAGATTGCTATTTACTATACATGAGAATTTCAAAGGAGATGTACGTGCACTAATTAAATCTTTACTAGCTCAAATATAGCTATCAGGTTATACATTTGAACTTTTGTAAATAGTGGGATTTGAACATATAAATACAAACTTTCAAGCTGGGATTAAGATTTCAAATTGATTTTCCGGGGGCAAATTGCAAACAGCTATTACCATCAACTAATTGGTGTCAACTATCAAGTGATAGAGACCAAGTAATGCTAGAAGAATCAAACCAAAATTTTCTTATATACCTATATTAATAAAGGTACGTTGGCGGATATTAAAATATTGGAACTTTTGTATCCATGGTTACTTAACTTGTCGGGCACTTATGTATTCCCTTATTTTTATTACCTTCATCGAATTTGGATTTGAGTACTTTTAACCTCTCTAAACATGGTTCAAAATTCATTAAAAAAAACCTTTCTACAACATTCCTTGATATTTCAATATGCACATGCATATATATATATATATATGGACACTTTTCTCTAGACTCAAATCAGTGAACAGTAATTCATTTATTTATTTTTAATTTTTACTTTGAAAAGTGAATGATTAAATCTTAGACACAAGTGTTCATTCGTATCGAGTTTTTTAAAAATAAAAAAGCTAGATAAAAATATCTCTAAAAAACTTTAAATTCATTTTTTCAAACCTAAATATTTATGGACATGTCTCTATATATTTCTTCCTCAGACTAAAATATAATAATTATTCTGCAGCAACGCGCGAGACATACTATATATATATATATATATATATATATATATATATATATATATATATATCAGCTATTAATAATTAATTTAACACATCCTTTAACAATAAACTTAATTGTCTAATAAATTAATTGTTATAGGAGGTGGAGGTAGTGAGCGTCAAACAACGTCGGAAGAGATGGAGACTCATCAAGTGAGGACAGGAGTGGCAAAGAGCTTTGTTGTGGGCCTTGCCGATCGGGCTTGGAACTCATAACCAATAAAGATGAAAATAATCGGATGATGGGAGAGATGATGTTGGGCGGACAATATTTCACAATCTTAATTAGCGAAGGAGAAGACGACAAAACCGTCCCGGCTTCGCTAAAATTAGAGGTGTGCACTATCCGGTTGTGTCTAAAATTAGTCACCAAGTTGGATCAGACCGTTTTAAATGGTTTGGGAAAAATTTGGAGCCGGACCAAACCATTTACAAAAAAATAAAACAAACCAAACCAAAGTATTAGTGTAGATCACTCCGGTCTAGTTTTGACCGGTTTAAAAAATTTTGAATAGTTTTTTTTTTGTTATTTTTTTTTTGTTTTGTTTAGAAATTTAATTATAAGGATAGCTGGAAAAATTCATTTTAAAATATATTAACATAAACATTAAGATGCTCAAACAAAATTAGTATGCTTAAATGCCTCAGAATTACTAAAAGAAACTTAGGATTGTTGTCTAAACTGTGGTTTCAATTTTAGACAAAGGACCAGATATAATAAAATTCGTATTAAACCGGATCGACAGTTTAAGAAATTGGTGGTCTTTACAGCTTTTTTTTTTTGCACGTCCCTAGCGAGTGGTTATGCCCCACCTAAGCCTCGCGTGGCTCCTCCACTGTCCCTAGCTAGAACCATGGCGACTGAACTCTTGGGATCGCACCTCCACAATGGTGTTTACCCTCACGACCTTGACGACGGGGGTGAGGAAATTAATGGTTTTAAAGAACCTCATTCGAGCTCAAAATAAACCCTGCATTGGCTCCAAGAAGTTGTGCTCAATCTGGACTCATTTTGTTGGGGTCTTGCGGGTTTTCTCCACAACGAGGATGAGAGAGCAAAAGTGAGAAGGTGGTGTCACTGGAGGTTAAGAAGAGTCAATGAAGAGATATGAGAATCCATGACTAAAGAATGAGAGTCGGGGAAAAGGAGAAAGAGACGATGGAGACAAAGAAAGAAAGGCGAGAGTTGCGAAAGACGAGACGAAGGGAGCGGAAGTTGCGTTAGAGTGGATTAAAAAAATACCTTAGATTTGTTTCGTTAACTTTTTCTTTATGCAAATCCAAGACTTTCATTAGTTGTTTGCACTCTCGTAAAAGGCTTGTACAATGGTTTAGCCTAGTGCAAGCAATAATAATAATAATAATAATAGTAATAATATTAAGGCTCATGTTGAAAACCGTCGTACGAGTTACAAAAAATAAAATGAAAAATGAAAAAATATATTGCACTACGATTCTTTTTTTTTCTTTTTTGTTAAATTCAACCTATCGTGATTTTTATACGAGGATTGTTATGAAATTGTTTCGTGTGTTCGATTATTTGTAACCGTGTTGATCCGCTGCGTAACAATTTTTCTTATAATACTAATAAAAATTTAAATTTTCAGGGTAAAAAATGTAATTTTTTTAAAAATGGGCTAAAAGTGTAAATGTTTAAGGTAATTTTAACCAACCGGGATGCTCAAAATACTTGTCTTAGCTGTATCCTATTCGCATATGATCACCATAAGAAAGAAATTGGGACGAGTCAAGATGAAAAATCTGAATTGACCGATTGATAATGTCTAGGTTATACCAAAATTTTCGAGTTATATATTCCTAATCCTTTTATGTGTGTTCTGATCACACGATGTATACAAAATTGCCTATTTAAAAATGTGATGGTGATAAATAAGAATTAACAAATAAATCGATACGTCGTGGTAAATAAAGTAAAGTGATAAAAGAAAATTATAGGAGTTTGAGTGGTAATGAAACAAATCGAAAATTTTGAACATCCAATCATGACCATTAAATACATTAGGGAATTCTGTTTTTGTTGATCCATGATAAAGCAACGATTGTGTGCTGATTCACATGTTTATCATTATCATATCTTTAGATAAGCGATTTTCTTACGAATATAGTCCTATATATTCATTTGCCGACAATTTTGAGTTTTTTTTTTTTTTTTTTTTTGTATAATAATAGTGCATGCTTTATATTCTACAATCTACATAATTTGATGTAAGAACAGAAACATACTTTAAAAGTAGGCACTGAACAGCTAGCCATATTAAATTGAATTCCTTTTGAAGAATCAACACACTCTCCGACCCCCCTTTGAAAGCCAAAGATATAGTCAAACTTTACAACTTTGAGCAAACGATCTCGTCGGATTTCACTTTCATCCTCCATAGGGCTTTTGTCCTTTACTTGTCAAATACCTATGCTTTAGATTATATACAATTTAATCCAAATAAAATGTTACCGAATATTTCAAATTTTCGACTGATATAATGGCGCAATAATAATACATGCCCTAGGAATGAAAGAGAAATGGAATGTTAGCAATATTATGAAACATATGAGCGGGGTATAAACAATTTGCTGAAACAAATAAAAAATAATTAATTTTAGAAAACTAATATAATAATAAACAATAATAAATATGAAAACAAGACAATATATGAAATAATGAACATAAAATGGGTATAAACCTCAAACGTAACCGTAAGAACAAGCATGGAAGAAATTAAAGGGGATCGTCGAGACTCCGATTTTCTTGAAGCTTTAAACGTTCTCTCACGGGTGCTGAAATTCTTGAGCACAAACTGCCCAGGATACAACGACGACCAGACAAGCGGAGCACCACTACGCACATCTCCGGTGAACCTAAAATCTCGGCTATAAACTACCACCACACTACAAAGGAAAGCAATAAACAATTTTTGGAGTGGAAAGCTTTGAAGTCTGAGCTTTGGTGTCTTTCAAAATGAGCATTAAGCCTCTTTTTATAAGCAGTGCCAAATGGTTATGAATCCTCGTCAATAACCATGTCAATAAAAAGCACGGTTATAATACACAATCAAACCGTAGCACTTTAATACACAAAAATTATTTCATTGATTAAATAGATACATTTTTGGAGAAAAAAATTAATTAGGCCCTACCAACCAGCTCAGCCCGCCCGATCGACCGAAGGCAGCGGCGCGTGGATGTGGTGGATTTGGACTTGCCTGCTCCCTAGGCCCATTACAAAATTAGGTCACACTGGGGAGCCTAAAGGCTTATCCAATGTTATCTTATATTAACACCACAAAGTTCACGTATCTTATATGCACACTTAACCACAACACATCCAATTTTTCTTCACAATATATTTTGTGTTTACAACACACGTTGAGCATCAATTTCTCATGCAACATAGCTTCGATTTAGGAAAATCAATAATCAATCTTATACCCTTCGCAACGAAAATTAAGGCTAGAATTAATAAATTTCGATGAGTGGACTCTAGTGAAATATTTGCCTCAAATCAATCACACACAAGTTAATAAATACTCTTAATCAACAAATATTCCAAATTTGTAAATATTAAATAAAGAGGCCAAACTCGCGATGTCGTTGAGGATCGTCCCTAAATCTGTGTGTTGGCCCCAAAGACTACTCAGTACACAATCTAACATAAAATAAATTATTTTTTGGATGAAGTTATATGCATACCTAGGATTGTGTACTTATTTTCTTACCTATCATAAATTTATTTACTGTGCACGATCCGTTCCGATATAAAACCAGTCTCCAAATAGGATTGGGCCATTTTGAACAACTTGAAAAAATTTAGACCATTAAGAAAATAAACCAAACTGATTTGAGTATTGTTTGTTTTTTTTTTTTTTGTAAAAATTTAATAAATATTAAAAAAAAATAAAACTAATTAGATATTAACATAAGCACATCTTAATTAAGATGTCCAACTTAAATTGGTTTGTTCAAATATCTTAGAATTATTGAAAAAATAAATAATAATAAAACTTAAAAACTTAGGACTAGTTTGATGCGGTTTAAACTGTTGTCCAAAATTTTGAAATCGGACGAGATCGTTTTAGACAGGTTGAAAAAGTTGGATCGACCCGAATTGAACAAACAACTATTTTAAACCGCGGTTTAAACACCAATAGTCCAGTCAGATTTACGAGTTTTTGGATTACTTTGTGCACTCCTGTTTATTTAGTACGACCACGGTACGTTCAGAAGCGATTCCTACGGAGGAATATGATCACTTAATAAATAACATGTTGGCGTTATTACAAGCACATTCTGTTTCTAATCAATACTCTACTATATATATACCGTGATCATTATGACGGCATAAGATCATAATGAGATCAGATTTATCGTTAATATTTGAAGATAGATAAGTTAATTAACCTATTATATCCTTTTCTACCAAATTAACTCTAATGCCGACACAAGACATAAGTAAACTAATATTCATTCAAAGTAAAAGCGGATCAAAGCTAGCACTATATATATATATATATTATTGCCATTGGCATATAGATTATATTTATGCCGGTTGGGGAGTTGGGACCCCATAGTATAGTATAGTATATATGTGAAAGGGAAATAAAGCAAAAAGAGCCAAAAAAAAAAAATAATAATAATAACAACGTATTATAAATTATGAGAGGATTCGCTTTCCTTTTGGAAATAGTGGAGTTGTTTGTTAATTAGAATAGAAACAACTTCATCTCTACGTTGTAATTTCTCTCCTAATGGGATAAAAGGTAAGAGCGTTTGGTGTGTTCGTGCGCGTATATGTACACCTTCTAAGGCTTGGAAAGAAAGGTTGGAGGATATAAAGAGCTAGTGACACGTATAAGGTATGGAAGGTGCTTAATATTTGTGCTCATTTACTTCCTGTTTGGCCGCTCGTAGAAATCAATGCATTGGCTTTGAATTCAAGGCTTCAAGAAGTTGAGCCGTTATAGATAGATATATACATTACCGTACTACGTATTGGACGAAATGTGCGGTGGCACATGCACGTGCATTTTACGCAAAGATAAAGAATATATATATGTCACGTGATCCAAGGCCTTTTTAAAGCCCGCCAACCTAGCTCGATAGTGTTATATGATATATATATATATATATATATATATATATATATATATATATATATGTTTCACATTGGGATGATTAATCCTCAACAAGACATTCCCAATTTTACAAAATATTTATTTATTAGTCTTAAAATTTGTGTACCCTATATCTTTACCGTATATGTGCTCGATAAGATTTATATGACAATGATGAGTTTACATTAAGATGATGCCAATAGCATGAACGGATAATACAAAGTTTACAGTTTTATAATACTGCTCTTGAACTTAAATATATAGAGGCTCATATTTCGCGTTACACGCTAGGTCTCATCTAATAAATATACCATGTGAAAATTGATCAGATTGCTTTTTATTGTACTGATGATCTTAGAGTGCACTACATTGCATCAAATAATTGATTCAGATCAAATCCTATATATTGCATATATATGTATATAGCAAGGAAACATATATATCATTGACACATACGCATATTTACTTTCCATATATACGCTAACTCCTCTGACCAACTAATTTTAAAATGTAATTACTATTGTACCCTGAATATTACTTCTCTAAATCAATCTGCAGTGTTGCCTGATTTACTGTAGTGATAGCAGCGAGCTATGGTTTCCTAATTTCCTCTTCTCCATTGGAACCATAACGATTTCTTCTTAAAAGTACTTAATGTGTTCAATAGTTCATAAATTGGAGCTGTCCATGTAACGTTCGGAACAATTGCTTAACAATCTACCATATTGACATGATAATGAGAACAAAATTAAAATTGTTGGAACAATAAATAAAACAGGGATTGATAATATGGTTTTGTGATTACCATTTTTGCTTGAGATTTACGCAAAATTACCAGAACACTGTGAGGAGCACGTGTTTATTCGTGGAAAATTTGTGTTTTGCAACTCCGAGAAGATCAACGAGTATTTGAAAAATCAAGATATTTTGATTGACGAGGAGGGCTACAAACAATTCATGAGGGGAGGGTCTAATGGTCGTAGTTATAAGTGAGCAATTTACAATTGTCGGCAACAAAAGTTGGCAATTTAAGCGAGCGGACTTGACTTTTGTAATTGTCTAAACTATGGATATACTTTATTGTATTGAGCGCGTCTCCAACCGATTAGTCACTCCACCAAGATCTATCAAACTTGCATAAACAATTTGTATTGCGTCACTCGCGGAAATCTTGGTCGGATTATCGATCATGTCATGTATGTGATGAACTATTATGCTCCTCGACATTGTCTTCTGTATCGTGGTTACAATCTCTACGCATATATTTCCATCATCCATAAACTCTGCGCTCAATGGAGTCACATTTAGAAGCACTGACTCAGTTGGAAAACTTACCAACTTGTATTTCAAAACAAACAATAGAAAAGTCCGAAAATTGCCGCGTACCTGGAGAAGTGGTTCGTGGAAAAATAAGATAAGGGACGGTGAGAACGAACTCGTTTTTCTGTATTAGGGTGTGATTTAGTGACACTCATATCCATAATTAATACCCATGACATTTAAAGCAACTTGAAAAATAGTCGTTAAGCTTTCAAATTAGAAAACAACTTGTTATTCTTTCAATTATACATTTTCCCTATTTTATTTTTTGTGTTCATAATATTTTTTATTTATGTGGGACGGTTTGACGTTCAAATGGAGATGGTTCGTTTTGAGATAAGAGAATTTTTGTTGTTGTTGTTGTGAAGTTTGTGTGAAAAATGGGCGATACCCTCCTTATAGTTTGACAAGTTTATATAGGCTACCTTGAAAAATGGGTTGCAAAGACGGAGGCCCAAGACATCCCAGACTAATAGCAGCTATTTTAAATAGTAAATAAAGCCCAAAACGGTAAGCAAATCTTCAGAAAAAATTGTCTAAGTTAAAAGGAAAATTGCCAAAAAGCAGGACTAAATTAAGGCAAAATTTCATTTTCCTATTTTTTTCAAAAATTTACCAAACTATGACCGGTCAAACAAAAGTCAAATGAGAGATACACAAAAATCTACCTATTATACCATCATACTAATTACCAACCTACAATCTTCCCCAATAAAATCTCTTATTTTTTCTCTTTCTTTCTATTTTCCCGCTCATCTCATCAAAAAAACGAATTTTTTTTTTATTAGTCCTAGTTTGGTAAATTTTTGAAAAAAATAGGAAAATGGAAATGTCCCTTAATTTAGTCCTAGGAAATGTCCCCAAGTTAAAAAGAAAATGACTCTTTAGAACTTAAAATTCCTTTATGCAAGAGAACCTTTAAACATGCTAGTTTTGAGATAAAGAACAAAAAACAACTACCAGAAACAATCACGGATGGTGCCAAAGCCCATATATTTGCGCAGCACTTCTAATTTCGAGCTGCACTTAATTAATTGGATCATATTTTCATTATAGACCTTCATATCAACCACAACCAACCACTGATAAAATATGATCAAATAGTAGAAATTAACTAAGATACCTTATTTTAGAAACTATTTATGAGAATTATTCTTATTTAAAAAAGAGCTCATTTTTATGAATAAATATATAAAAGATTGTTGCTTACACTTTGATTGGACTCATTCGTTTTTTTTACCGTTTCTGTCTACAGTTTCATTCTATTTTTTCTTAATTATTTACAGATTCATTCAAAACATATAAAACTAAAAATAAAAAAATAAATAAAAAAAACCACAGGGAATTAGCATTTTGAAATAACATATTTGTGAAATTTTCAAGACAGTTGTCAGTGAAATATTTCAGAATTGATCCCGTGGGCCTTAAAATATGAAAGAAATGTGTAGCTCAGTACGGCTAAATTTGGGAAACGACAATGTCCAAGATATCATGTTGGGGGAAAATAACACAAATAAAATGCTACAAAATTATACGTTTTAAATGTCCAAAATTTTATTGTTTTGTTTCTCTTGTTTTTTTGTTTTTTTGTTTTTTTTTTTTTTTTTTTTTGCTACGGCACCTGTATATTTTAAAATTGCAGTTAATAGAAAATGGATCATTTCAATTGTTTAACATACTATAAGCATTTTATTTCAGCATTTTTCCTTACTCCGCATACGAGGAGAGAAACGGGGGTTAATTATTATCGGAACTAGCGCTTATTTTTTTCTTGATATAAGCATTGTTCGCGAAAAAATTGTAAAATACTGTCGCATCTTAGTTTGATATGACTTTTGGACACATTTCTTTTTTAAGAAATGCCACATTCTTCTCTTTTTTGGTAATTAAATTTTCAAATTCGGTTTTGAACTTATGATCAAATATTCAATTTTAATTATTTGTATGGCCTTGAGCTGCATGCTATTTAATCCAGCTTGTTTCAAAAAGGCCATTTGAAGATTTTTGTTTTAATGCGACTTCTATAACAAAATCTAAAGCGTAGCGAATAAATATATCGCTGGATAAAATAACGACTTTGCTTACAAGTTGTCACTTTTAGTAATTTTTTTAATAGCCAATTACATCATTGAAGGTATCGTTTTGTGATTTTTAATTAAACGGCTTAATTTAATTATAATTGTAAGTACTTATTCCTTCGTATGTTTTTCTAAGGCTGTAAACAAACCAAGTTGATAAAGATCCGATTCGATAAAAGTTCGTTGAAAACAAACCAAGAAGACAATAGCAAGTCAAGTTGTTCGGTCTATATGCAAACAAGTCAAGCTTGAACACAAGCTTACGGCTCGTAATTATGACATGTAACTTAGTTCATTTGAGAATTTACCAGAATACTCACTAAAGAGCTTGACTATAAGCTCATATAATATATATATATATATATATATATATATATATGTATATATATATATATATATGTTAAAGTTTAATATTGGTTAAATAAAATATTACAAAATTGAGTTTTATCAAGGTCAAGTTCTTATTTAATTTTCAAGCTCTAATGAGTTTACTTTAGCTTAAGGTTAAAAATAGAAAGGGAAAAGAAAAAGGAAAAAAAAAATAAAAAATAAAAGAGTTTCTCTAATAGCTCAGGAAAAAAAAAAGCTCAAACGAATTATTTTGGAATAATAATAATATTATAGTCACTTATCAAAAAGCAACATTATTATTAGAGGTAAAGAATATACCAAAATAATTATAAAAATGAAGCTGCCTGTGTACTTGAGTTGCTTATAAAAAGTAACTAGAGGGGACTCGTGTATTACATTAGACCAACTCCAACCGATTACACTATTTTCTACTCTATTTTACAGTACATGTCACATCAAACACTATCTCATCTCCAACCGAACTCTATTTTTTACACCAAATTGAAATATTAATTTATATTCAACTTTCTCTTATTTATTTTCATACCCTTATATTTATTTAATATCTTCCAATTATACCACTTATTTTACTATGTATTGTAATTTTATTTTCAATTTTATTTCCCCGAGTATTAGTTTATGTATTGTAATTTTATTTCAATTTTATTTTGTTGTATTGTGTTTTTTTTAATGTTATTTCGTTTCGATATTAATATTAATGTCATTTTAGTTTTTCCCAAACTCCAAATGTCAATGTTGTATTTTAAAATATTGTGGTCTTTTAAAATATTTAATACATAAAAATAATTTTTGAGATAAATATGAAATAATTTTATAAAACAGTGACAATTGAGTAAATACTAAATTTTGCAAGGACTAAATACAAGTAAAAACTTGTTTTGGCGTAATGAACAGTTATACGCTATATATAGCGCAACAAAATAAATAAAAGGCATTTACGCTATTTTGGTGTGATGTTTGACGTACGGGTGGAGTAAATGAGTACACCAAATCAAAGAAATGGAGTTCGGTTGGCGTTGGTCTTAGTGCAATGGTTTCCGTTGTTTACGCATTTTGGATTAATAATGCGTTTTTACCCAATAATTATGCCATGATATAAGGCAAAATTTTCCATTTAGAAAATTACGGTTGACTACCATAATAAATGATGATTATGCTGGTATAGTCTTTCTTACAAATAAAACAATTTCAGTGCTGCTAATATGTTTTAAACACGATGTACGAAATCATAGAATTTTCAATAGACACGTGTTGCATTTTTTAAACAGAAAAATACTTGATTACGTTTATTTGAATTAGAATACTAGGATAAATAAAAACGACGATTATTTTAATGTCGTTTTAGGATTTGAAGGACCCATAGTATATGTCGTATGCACACAAACGTCTATGGATTGATAAACAATATGTCAAATTATCGATAACGTAACATCACAAAAGATTGAGCTGTATTGTGAGTCGTAACAGATCCAGGAGCCAGAACCTACCTAACATACCGGTTAAGGATTTAGATGACCAATCAATTATTTTTTACCAATGAATTGCATTCAAAATAAATAGTTATTGATGACCAAATTACAGAGAAATTAAAAATTCACAAAATTAAATTTACTAAACCAGTTGAATAAAGTGTCACCTAAAAACCACCGAGACTTAAACACATGACTAAGCCTACTCATAATTTGTCGAAACACCTTCATATCCCAAAATTGGGAAAAAAAAAATCCCCTACCAATATAAAGATGACAACACTGAAAGCCACCAGCAAGCCAAAGAACGGCTTTCCACCTACAAAAGGATGATCACATCATCAAATTCGACACACGAAAATTAAGCTGAGATTTGCGGCGGACACTTGAAGGCAAGGGACCGGCAAACAACCCTTAATCTTCTTCTTGAGAATTGCACGCCTGAAAATTCAAAATAACTTAGGTCGAATAGCGCACATACCCGAGAAGAAAACTCGGCTAACTAGTAATAAAATAACCAAACAAACCAATTTCTAGATAGAATAAAACTACTTTTAAAAAACACAAAACCCACACTGCAACATCCGGGAAAAACTCGCTCGACTAGGGAAAAAATCACAATCGATGGAGAGCGTTGTCGTAGCATAGCACCGAGACGGAGCTCTGAGAAACTGCAAAATTGATAAGTGATTATACACACTTATCATGCGCTTTTAAGCTTGAATTGAAGCAATTCCGTAAGTTTTTTTTAAAAAAATTCTTGTAGCGTTCTAATTTTATCAGGTTTCTAGCAATATTTTATCATTTGGAGCATGATGGAATAAAATCAAAGCAATTTCATGATATGATTTGAAGACTTTTCGGACGAGCTAGAGCTATTCAAGAAACACGACACCTTATTCTGTATGATTTGAAAACAAATGTAACGATTCTTGATGAATTCTTTCCAGCATCGGATAGAGCTTTTTCTTAGCTTTCTAACGAATATTTATTCGCAGTGAATCGGACATCGGAGCAAGACATTATGGTCGATTCAAAATCACTGCGCAACTGTCCATTTTCACCACATCGCAGTCAACTTCCAAAAGTCACCGCGCTGCTGACCGTGTTTGACAGCGGCGCGTGCCCAAAAATAATGTTTTCATCAATATTTCGATTTTAAAGTGGTTTTGACCCTAGGATCTCATCTAAGGGTTCAAATAGCTCTGAATATCATTGTAAATCCTACATATACGAATTTAGGCTCTGAAAAACACATATGTCATTTATTTTTAGTTTTGTTTGGCCTGCAGGAGAGCTTTGAAGCTTGTTCTTCCTCTTCAATTAGTTTATTCTCTTCTCCTTCTCTTTAACTATTTTATTATGTCTTCGTTTATTGTTTTTGCTTCCATTTTTTTTAATTATGTACTAGATTTCTATGGGTCTACAATGTAGCGCTCATCCTTCTTTCACATTTTTCTCTTAAGAATGCTCCAAATTTACATATATTTTTGCACTAAAAAAAGGGAATTGATTTGTAAACAAAAGTAAAATAAGACATAGATGTCCACCACTCAAAAAATACGGCAAAGGTATTTATTTCCCCAAAGATGAGATACCTAAAGGTGTCAAGTTTCAACTTTCAAGTTTTATATAACTTTCCTTAAAAAAAATATCAATTACTTTATTTTGTTTTATTTTATTATGATTCTAAGAGAGGACTGTAATCATAACTGTTATATTTTGTTAGTTAGAATAAAATACAATATAAAATAACAAGATCTAAATTTGTTGATTAATATATCTTTTTATTTAAATAAAAGATATTATCTATCAAATCAAATTTACAGATATAATATTTTATTCTTAATATATTTCAACCTCAAAAGTTTAAATAAAATAAAAACTACAAGCCCTATACGTTTAACCCCTAGCCCAACGGGCTTGTTATATTAAATTTTAAGTGCTTCTCAAGCCCACTTAAAATTTAAGTGATAAATTATAACTTAACAACTAATCACTTTTTTCGTTAAAACTCATTTTACGAATCAGAAACCGGATGCATGTGCTAAGCCAAATTATGACTTAGCAAAATTATGACATAAATCAATCATCGATCAAATTTTAATGTGATACCTTGATATATATTAATATCCCTATATATCACGATTACCAAGTTATCGCATAAGTCCGCACAACATAGGGATTAGCAAGCTTTCGGGAAGAACATAAAATAGTAAAAGATCCAGCATGCAGAACACGGCGATCTACGAGTAATTACTAATTTACTTTTTTGTGGACAATATTTCTAACTGTTCAAAAAAAGTTAATGATTTTTATATATAATATAAATGAAATGCTCGTTGTTTTGCAAATTTTATGTTTTGTTCGTTAAAACATATTTATAAATACAAAAAATTCTTACACACTTTATGGCTTTATTGCTCGTGGTGAACTTGGCCACTACTTAGATACCGTCCATCCCCACAAAACTTTATTCTAAGGTACGTATATATATACACCACATAGCATATTATATAATTTCAAATATATATATGTATATATATATATATATATATATATATATATATATATATAATAAGTTGTTGTCCCCCAAAACTAGAAACAGGACTTCCATAATTGCAATTTGGGATATCTTTTTTACATTTACATAGGTTTTAAGAGAGAGATTTTCAATCACTTTCTAGCTTCCATGGACAAAGTCTTTATGTGTGCCGAAATATATATATATATATATATATATATATATATATATATATATATATTTATACTTATATATATCTTATTTTTCTTTTATATAAACCATCTTTAAATTTTATAAACTATGCACATCTTTGTTCAATGAGACAAAAAAAATGCTAATCCTGGTAATAAATTCTAACTTTCTGTATTGTTTCTGCTTATTCAATTTTCTCAAATATAATTTTCTTAACCCACGCTTCCAAAGCTCGTCTCAAAATGCTGCACTCATTCGTACACTCATATTTTATGAGTTTTTCATGACCGTTTCGTGTTTAACAAGTGTTAGATATCGAAAATCATTGAAACCCATCCAAGACAATAAAATTAGATGCTACCATAAAAATAATTGTAAAATATATATATATATATATATATATATATATATATATATCTTTACGACGAAATTTAATGGTATTCAATGAATTTATATGTACTTAAGTTGTACCATTGGATACTATTTGACACTAAAAAATAAATGATGAAAAAATTCATTGGATTTAGATGATGTCATTGAATATCATTTAATACCAATTAAAATTTATGTGTGTATATTTTTTATATAAATTTAAAATAGTTTTAAAAAATTATTAAAAAAAATCCAAACTTTTGAATTATATATTTAGATGGATATTGGTAGTTTGCACAACATTTGGTTCCATCAAATTCCGAATAAAGCTTGAACTTTTGTTTTCCTCTGAATGATGGTAATTGGTTTCTTATACATAAATTTTCATGATTTTTGTTGTCATCTCCAAATATTCAATAAAAAAAACATAAGCAAAATGCGCGCAAAAAACTAGAAAAACATGGAATATAACTGTTAGAGAAGATTAGAGAGAAGTGTGAAACGAGCTTTTGACTATATGTCGTTCTAGATTAGTGAAAAGATAAATGAGAGAAAAATATAAAAATAAAATGGAGGGACATTTTTTTTTAGTTAATAGGAGGTATATATATTTTTGTATACAAATGTGTGTATATGTTCTTTAAATTTTGAAGATGAAAGATATATAGAAGCGTTAATGGATGTATAGAAATTCATATTTCTCCCATCACATTCACAACACATAAGGCCATCTTTCTTTCTCTCTCTCTCTCCTCTCTCTCTCTCTCTCTCTCTCTCTTTCTCATTCACTTTGAGTTTGACCCGTTGCCAGCCACCGGCACCTCTTTTTCTCTACTAAGAAAGAGACCCCACAATGACTCTTCCCAACTCTCTCTCTCTCTCCGTAGGATCTTCCTAACCCCATCCTCTCCCTCTTCTTTTATTACAGCATAATTAAAAATATAAAAACTTTCCCTTTTCTTTTCGTTCGCTTTTCTTCTTCCCTCTTCCAATAATCGTCTGATACCATCAACAAACACCACGATTTTACACAATCCCTACCTAGCCATACCTCAGAAATTAAAAAAAAAACTAAAAAGTTTGGAACTTCGATTGAGAAGATCATCATCATAATTAAATTAATATTAAGATCTCGCTTCCCTCTCTCTCTCCATCTATTATTATATACGCATAATTTTCATGTATTATCCCTTTTCCCCTTTTCTCCTTTCTCTTCTTTTGATACACACTATACTAGTTCCCAACAAGTGAAAGAAAAGAACAGAAAGACAAGAGAAAGATTTTGCTTCCAAATCGGTTACTTTCCTTTCTCTCAATTTCCATCTTCTCTCTCTCTCGCTATTATATATATATATATAGCCATGGATTCGGGTGGAAATAGTGGAAGCGTGTCGTCAAGCGGAGACGAAGAGTACGAGTCTCGAAGCAACCACCAACACCAATCGATTCCGTCTTTCTTAAACCCTTCACTCACAAACTTCGGATCCTCTCCGCCGCCAAACACCGCAGACCCTTCGCACCTTCTCTCCCACCACCACCTCTTCGATCCATCGCCGCCGTCGAGCTCCTCCAACTTCCTCCACCAGCCCACCAACACCAACTTCTTCCTCAACCTCGACTCCGCCACCAGATCGCCGATCATCAGATCCGACCAGCCCTACAACAACAACAACAGTCTCGGCCTCATCAACCAACACCACCACCAGAATCATTTCCAAACCTCTTCGCCGATTCCATTACAACCACAACAGAACCAGCAACAGCAAGCTCCGCCGAATCCAGTCCCCGGCGCTCGAGCCTCCAAGAAGCGGACCCGAGCGTCGAGGAGAGCTCCGACGACGGTTCTGACGACCGACACGTCGAACTTCCGGGCAATGGTCCAGGAGTTCACGGGGATCCCGGCGCCGCCTTTCTCGGCTTCCTCGCCTTTCTCGCGAAGCCGCTTCGATCTCTTCGCCGGAGCCTCCGGATCCTCCGGGATCGGCCCGCTTTACCCTAACCTCATCCGCCCCTCGCCCATCAAGCCGCCGCAGAATCCGACCAATCCTTTCGGCGGCGGACACTTGGCCCCTTCTTCTTCGTCTTTGTCCTCGTCCTCGTCCTCGTCGTCGCATATATTCGGCAATGCGATGGTGGACGCCACGTCATCGTCCACGACGTACTTGCAGTCTTCGGATCAGCACCACCAAGGGCTGATGATGATGAACAACCAGAAGGAGCAGATGATGATGATGAGAAACATGCTTGGCATGCAAAACCATGGCCTCAACATGGGGTTTCACGTCCAGTCTCATTCTCATCACCACCTTTCTGGTGATCATCTGAACCCTAGATCAGGGCTCAATGTGGCTTCTTCGGGCTTCGGCGGCGCAAAGCAGTCCCAGCCGAATCTAGCCCTAGATCACCTCAATGTGGGCCAGAGCCAAGCCCAAGGGGCTGGGGCTGGGTCTGGTTCCAACGCGAATCAAAATGTCTGGAGAGCCGAGGGAGCAACAGGGTCGGCCTCAGGAGATATGAGCTGTAATAAGTTGAACTTCACGGCGGCGCCGGAGACTAATTCGTCGGAGTTTCATGGCGAGAAGGGTGGTTTGGAGATCAATGTTTCCAATAGGGGTGAAGGTACGGTTGATTCTTGGATCTTTCCCTCTGACTAAGCTAGCTAGGTCAATTTTTTTTTCTTTTTCATCTTAGGGTTTTTATTATTTTCCCCTTTTCCCTTTTGGTTTGTTGATGGAAACGCAATCATAAATGTTGGGACATATCGGCTAATTAGCTATAGCTATAGTGGTGATGGTGGTGGTGGTGATGGTGATGATGATGATTTTTTTTTTTTTTTTTGGAGTTGATATCTCTCAAGTAGTCATCACATCTTAATAATTTTGCAGCATCATGATAATTGTCATCATAATTTCTACTTTAATTTTTTGGAGGAAAAAGAGTTGTGATGAAATGATCAATTATGAGGCAGAAGATCTAGTGGTCATTAAATCTTATTTATGTATATACAGGATACATGAATGTAGATTATAGATATACATTGTAATGTACTTGTTTGGTAGTTGGGTTTTAAGGAGTATATGATTACGAATGAAATTTTTAAACTCAAGTGCTTTAAATTCTTCTTTCTCAATTTCTTCTTATATTTATGGTATATATCATTTTTGTGCATATAGAAACGTATATACACGTGCTTTGGTTGAAATGTTAGAAGATGATATATCTAATTAGGAAGGAAAAATAAAGCTAGCTAGGAAGCAATGAGGTGTTTCTAGTTGATCGATCCCTTATCGAAGCAAATTTTTAATAAATAAATAAATAATTTGATTTGGTCGGTGATCTGCTTCAATAATGGACATAGCCTATTTGTTTGCTAGGGTATAGTGTACATGGATAGAGTAAGAAATCAAACTTGAAAGGAGCTTGATATTAAAAGTATATTTCAGAAAGATCAAATTATATATAGAGGATCTGACATCAAAATTTATAAGGATTTTAAGATAAAACAAAATTAAGTGTAAGGAAATTTAGGATTAAGACTATCAGAATAAATAAATAAATAAATAACTTTGAGCCGATTGAAAATCTATTAAATAAACAAAAGAAATAAAGGGACTAAAAGGAAATCAGGGAACAAAAAGTTGACTATAACGTTCATCCGCTCCCCGCGTGTGTAAGTATCATGTATATAACGGAAAAAAATATTTATAAAACTGCATGTATGATACGTATATATATATATAATATATATATATATATATGGTCCAGGAGTTACTTGATAATTTTTTAACGACGTACGTTAACATGGCCGTCGACTTTTCCGTAGGCAAAGTTTGGTTTCATTCATATATACTGTGCCCACACAAGGCTTCCCAAATGGCTTTCTTTGTTTAATCTTTAATGCCTTGTCCTTTCCATTTTCGCATTCACTTTGACTCGACTTTTGATTAGATTTGGAACGAATAATGTTGCGAAACAACCTTTTCAGATCTTGGCTTTTTTCATCTTCAGGTTTGATTCTTTGTTTGATAATCTTATTTCTATATATGTTGCTTCAAACCAGCCATTGTTATTAGAACAAGTTTTTGTCAATCCCCACCTGCCAACCCAAACATAAAGTTATCTCATTATAATATATATATATATATATATATATATATATATATATATATATATACATACACATATACGTGGTAGTAGGTCATGTATAAATTCATGCATATATCTCATTAGGTGTGAAAACGGATATTATATAAGTTAAAATACATAAAACATTTCAAACCAATAATAGAAGAATCAAAGAAGAAAAAAAAAAAGAGAGGGAAGGAAAAAAAAAAAAAAAAAGCTGAGAATGGTCAAGAGTCTCTGAAGACGAACAAAACTTGCCATTGACTATTTCCAAAGTGTAATATTTGCAAATACCATGCATACAATAAAGTTTGAGTTGAACAAAGTACCCCACTTTTGAGTCGATCCTATGATCTCACAAAGTCTCTTGAGATCTTAATAATTGGGACCTTCAAAATTCATTAATAATCGCTCTCATCCTTTATTATTCCTTCGTGCATTTAAACAACTGTGGAACAGCTGCCATAAGTAGAAAGCGAGTTGAACAGTCCAAGAATCCATATCTCTTATTACATGCATATATATATACCATATTTGTATAATTAGCTGATGAGTAAAAAATTATATATGTATCATCACATGAGGTTCGTGAACCACATTCCGCGATCTGCCAATATTCGATTTGGTTTGAGGGGAGAGAGAGAGAGAGAGAGAGAGAGAGAGAGATGGAGAGGGATTCTGTTCTTTATATATGTTGGGAATCGCAGTAATTATACATTATTCTCCAGATAATGACTGTGGCTATTATTAGGTTTTGATTATCATCAAAAAGTAAATTACAGTAGGTAAAAAAAAAAAAGGAATGAGTTCACGAGTTAATATTAAAAATAAAAAGTGGACGGAAATAATAATTAGCTGGTGGGTACCGAAAGTCAAGGGCAGTCATTAATTCATCTTACATACATTGATTGGTGATGTGGGAGCAAGAGAGAGAGAGAGAGAGAGAGAGAGAGAGAGAGAGAGATAACATAAAGACAGCTATTACGAATGTTTAACTATAAGCATGAGAATTAGGGAATTTATTTCATCGGTAAAAGAAAATAGAGTAGTAAATAAATTGAAAGATAGAAAAAGAGGAGAAAGATTAGAGAGATGGCTTGGCCATGGGATTCTGGGCTCTTGTAAGATATTTCATAGTTGTGGTCCGAACATTAAGCTGGTTTCCCTGTAAAAGTAATTTTTTTTCGAATTGGCTTTATTTAAAAATATAATAAATAAAAAAAGGCATGAGATTTTGGAAGATGAAGACGTTTTGAAGGGATGTGGTGACATGTGACTGGCCTTTTGGAATATATAATGGTGGCCCATGACAGAGAATAATACGGTATTTAGCAATGATGTTTTGTTACTCTCTCTCTCTCTCTCTCTCTCTCTCTCTCTCTCTCTCTCTCTTGTCCTATCCTTTGTTCTCTAACACTTGTTGAGCCATATAATAAATAAAAAATAATCTGTTACTGAAGTGCTATCTGATCTCTGGAAGCAAACCACACTCGCAGTCTCAGAAAAGCATGCGACACTTGGAATATTTCACTTCAATCCTGCTTTGCTTTCAGACTACTGAAACCTAATTATTACAATACGCAGTCATATTTTATTAAAATCAAATCTAAAATCTACACTATATATATGGAAATAACAAACAAGTTCGAAAATTTGTGTTCCGATGCTTTGGTTATTTAGTCGTTACAAATCTGTGTTAACGGTTGACGTATATTAGGTTGATACGTAAGCAGTGATACTACGGGAGGAGGTAAAACGACGAATTGAGCCAAGCTTGATATTAATATTCTTCTCTAAATAAAATTCTATATAGGTTGCCAAGTTATCGTGGCTAAGACTACCAAACAGAAGAAAATTAAGCACGGAAGGTTCTCATTCTTTTTGACAATTCCACCCCAAAGTTGGACATGTAATTATTATGATCCATTAGCTATATAATCATATTTGCAGCTTCACATTGTTATATAAACAACGTTTCGTAAATATTAAATAAATAATCACGTCCATGAATTTACACGCGTAAATTGACGTAAATTTTTCAACATTTTATTTCAATAAAAGGGTAAACCAATAATGACACGTCATGTTTGTAGTTATTTATGTAAAATTTACGAAACGTTGTCTATATAGTAATTCCAAACGTTTTAGATGGTTAGTTGCCTAATTTTTTTTGTAATTATTACTACCCCCCATGAAAAAAAAAGAGGCAAGTCTATTGTTGTATTATTTGATAAATATAATTTGGTACTTCTTGTAGACTTTGATTGATTAAATATGCTAATCTCTTCATTTTTACATCTGTTAGATTTTTTTAATCTTTGGTGTTCATAATTGCGTCTAAGACAATTGGGTTGCTCCCTTATACAATTTTTATGAGAATGTCATTATATTTTAATTCGTATTTTTTTTTAAACAAAGTGACCAAGTGTTTCACTAAATATTTTACTAAACCAAAAATATGAATAAATTTATAAATAAATCATTTTTTTTATTCGTGTATATTACAAAATAATTTGCGTACTTAGAAGAATAATCAACCAAGTTAAAGTTCATTTAAATATCACTATCAAAGAAATAGACAAAATTAAAAAAATAAATAAGAAGTCTAATCTTTTTCACATAAAATTAAAATACGCTGTAATTTTTATGGATCACGATTAATTTTAAATATTTGTTGAGGTTTTTCGAATACAACTCGAATGTCACCATCAAATTGTAACCATTTTCTTCCAACGACAGGAGTTTCTTTAAATACTCATTCAAGCTTCTATAAGTATCCTTGCGCTCAGGAATGTCTTTTTGAACCATAGAAATCTTTGTCAATATGTCATTTATGAATGATTCTCAGTCATTTAAAAGTAAATTCACAATTTTTTTTAGTTCTAAAAAATTTCACTCGTTCAATTTTTTTTAAGTCATGAAATCAAGTGACTAGAACTAATTCAATCATGTCTTCATCCATTTGAAATATGGGCTCTTCTATTTCATTTTCAGGATAAACATTTAAACATAATGCGTTGGTGGACACAATGAGTGTCGAGAACAAGTCTTGCAGAGCTAGCAAAGTTAAGAAATTAAGAACGTACATTCTTTGTAGAATATATATATAGAAGAAGAAAGGAAAAGAGGAAACTAAACAACTCTCTTTAAACAAATGAGATAAAGCTTATGCGATAAGTTTCAAGATCTAATCGTTGAAGCCCTGAGTCGTAACGAGAGGCACTCATTCATACCAATCAGAAGGCTGCCTTGATTTACATGAAAACCCAACCAAAAACAAAACAAAACACTAAAATAGAAACAAAACTGGAAAATGTGTTTGGTAAGGTGTTTTCGGAATTTTTTTTTTAAAAATTTGAAGTTGTTTTGTAAAAAAGTAAAGAAAACTGAAAACAAATAAAATGTGTTTTTGGAAAAAAAAAAAATTCTTCTCTTCTCTCTTCATTCTCCTCATCTTCTCTTTTCATTTTTTCAAAAACAAAAATGAAAACTGTACTAAACACTTTTTTCAATTTTTTCACTCTCTCAAAAACAAAAATGAAACCTGTACCAAACAGCTTTTTGAAAACAACTGCAAAATAATTTTTCAGTACAACTACAAAAATTAGAAAATAGAAAACAAAAATTTTTTGAGTTAACTACCAAACAACCCCTAAGGCCATGTTTGGTATTCCTCAAAAAAACAATTTTTTAGTTTTTGAGTTGAAAAATTTGAAAACATGTTTGGTTTAAGTTTTTGGAAAAAAATTTCAAAAAATTTTGAAGTTGTTTTGGAAAAAGTAAAGAAAACTGAAAACAAATAAAATGTGTTTTTGAAAAAAAAATTATTCTCTTCTCTCATCTTTCTCCTCATCTTCTATTTTCATTCTTTCAAAAACAAAAATGAAAACTATACCAAACACTTTTTTCAGTTTTTTCACTTTCTCAAAAACAAAAATGAAAACTGTACCAAACAGCTTTTTAAAAACAACTACAAAACAATTTTTCAGTACAACTATAAAAATTAGAAAACAGAAAACAAAAACTTTTTGAGTTAACTACCAAACACAACCTAAGTTTCTCAATAATTTATAAAGAAGAGTCGGATTGATTGAGATTCGTACAAACCAAAACCAAATAAAACACAACTTTTTCACCATTTTACAATATATTCATAAAGAAGAGGGAAGTTGTTGTAGAGAAAAATATCCTACCATAAGTATGCCTTAATCTATTTGGTCCAATCTGATAATCGATAACAAAGTATGAATAAGAAACACAAAGATCATAGGGTGAGAGAAGAGGCTATTAGGCATAATTGAATATATTGGTATTCATATAAGACTAGCCAAAATAAAATAGATCGTGGCTACTATAGGAATTTAAATACTCGTAGAAATTATTAATTTGATGGCCACCGCCATGTAACCGGCAAGAATATGAGTCTGATCAACTTACGTACTATAAAATCTCCCAGCTATATAAGAAAAAAGAAGGCAGAAAAAGGCGGACGTTTAGATGCTCCCTCAAGTTATTAGGATTTTCAAATTTTACTAGCAACCTAATATAAAATTGCTAACAATCCTTTATGATTCAGTTGTAAGAGATAATTATTTGTAACTAATTTTGTTTACAGTGAGTTTCTATCCCAAAATTAATTGATTATCAAAGAAATAATTAATGACCTTATAAATACTTAAGATCTTAACATGTAACAACAAGATTGTAGTTCTTTGAGTTTAGTATTGAGTCGAGTTTTAACAATTGAACTTAGCATCATGCGAATCTAAAAAATATGAGTAACGAGAGAATAGTTAATGATATTGTAAAGGGATCCCTTTTATAAACCTTGTTATTTTATTACGACGTTATGAGTTATATGTCCGGTAAAAAGTATTAGTAATGAGCGAATAACTAATGATTTTATAAACCTTGTTATTTTTATTACGAGTTATGAGTTATATGTCGGATAATGTTATCTAAAAATATGAGTAACGAGAGAATATAATTAAGGATTTTATAAACCTTGTTATTTTATTACGACGTTATAAGTCATATTTTTGGTAATGGTCAATCTAAAAAATATGAGTAACGATAGAATAATAAATTGGATCCCTTGTTTTTTATTACGTGGATATAAGTTAAATGTCTGGTAATGGTCAAACACGCCCAAACACACCAATATGATTATTTTTGTCATATACGGAATAAGTATATATTCAAATTCATATACATGTTGGGTTTTTTTAGTAACTATGACGTCAAAGTGACATCCATCGTAGTGATATTAGGTAGCCAACTCTTGAAAAAAAAACGTGATCCTTGGAAAATTAAGTAAGAGAAAATTCCAAAGAACATTATTTTACCCCGAAACAGAATTGTGCATTTTGTTATAACTTTAAGGAAGTGGGTAAAAGTTGACATTTAACTTACGGTGAATGCTGAATGTGTACATAACATTTTATATTATAATAAGGTTAAAATATGTCACACGACATTTTCAAAAGTGTGGTCATTGAAAACCACTCATTAAAATGTGTGGTGGATATGAAGCTTTTGAAATCAAAATACGTGACGGATATTTTTGGTAAATGAAAATGGCAAACTATAATAGAATTGTATTTGTAAGCCTGCTCTTTAACTTTAAAACAGTATTATTTAATTTGTTTGATAATTGATTTTACTTCTTAAAATAAATTCAAATAGGTCGTATACGTAAGCCTTCCTTTCTGTCTATCAAACCCTAAACCTTTTTTTTTTGCTTTAAATGCTACCTCTTCTCTTAAAGACTTTTCTTTCTCATTTTTAGAGAGGGGCAGAAGTTTCTTTTTCAAATAATTTTGTTGGATCTTTTTTCTTGTTATTGAAAATGGGTTTTTTTTTCTTCCACAGTTTCTTAACCACCATCGTCATGAAACTGCAATTTTGTTCGCAAAGTTGATTTATTTAACAGTCCAAGCCACCTACGATTGCGAAACTCTTCTCTTAAGCAAGTAGAATATGTATGTTTTTGTTTTTCTTATTTTTTTTTCTTTGATTAACTTTAGCAAAAATGTCATTTCACGATGCAAAAAAATCGCTGATAAAAAAACACCATTAAAAGCTATTTTGTAGTAGTGATAATTTTATATGATGTTGTAATTTGGGTTTTGGTTTTGTGTTTTCACATTTCAATGGTAGGTTTACGTTCCGAAAATGTATTTGTCGTCTTTTGAATTTTTCTACTCGAGGTTTGACCATACAAGTACCCAGACATATCCTTTCTCGTGGTGGGTGACCTTCGGGTGTTCGGATTCTTTCATTAACTTTGAATTATCAAACAATTAATGGAATTACTCTAAATATAATGTGTAAGACTATTTATACACGATGTGCCATAAATCGATTCAAATTTTGAATTATTCAATTTGAGATTTTATTTTTCCTTATAAATTGGTGTTTGATAATTTTTTTTTACCATTTTTCTAGTAAAAAGCCTTTTATTTGTTTCAAAAATAAAATTCTAGTTTTCTTTATCGTAAAAGTGTTCCTTCAACTCTTTCCTATTATTATGTATTGGCCATGGATATTGAAATTATTGCAATGTTACACTTGGAAAGCCTTTTTTATCGCATTTATTTAAGGGCCTTTGTTATTGTCTTTTGTAATCTAGAATATGTATTTATAACACACTATTGAACCGTGTAACTTGTAACTCAAGTTACAGATTAATAGGATACATATTAGATGAATTAAACCACTAAGAAAGTTCTAATTGTAAAATGGATAATATTTCAATATATATTTAAAAGTAATAACCAAAATTGTTGAGATGAAATTATGGAAAAATATTTCTATCAATTTTAACATTTCCTATTATGTTATTCGATTCTTTTTCATAAATCTTAATCTTTTATTTTCTTTGAAAGTAAATGGCGCATTCCTCTTTTCTTTTGGTAGAATCAGATTTTGTTCTTTCTTTTGTCGATTATGTTTATTACTCCTCATCGGTTGTTTGGGTATTATGAACTATATTTTACTATTTTGCAACATCTAAGTTTTAATTTGCCTCTTTTGCTATATTATATAGTACTATAAATACTCATAAATTTAAAATTAATATAAGTACATAGGCAGCTAAAAACAAAATGAACTCAAACCATTGCAAATCGTGATTTTTATCAGACTAGGGACTAGTTTTCCAGTTCCAACTTTCCTTTTTTGTTTCTCGTGAATAGCTTTCCATGTCAAACTAATATGCAAATTGAGGTTGGAGCGGTAATTTTTTTTTTTTTAATTGATAGTTGTCTTTCTCTCCTATTATATAACCCGTTATAGCAAATAATCCTCAAATTTTCTGCTCCCAAAAAGGAAAAGCTCTGAACTTTCTGTCGACACGTGTGAAGATGTTGTTGGTTTGAGAAGCGTTGAACTTGTCTATCATAGAAAGAACCAAACAATCAGGACCGAAAGATGGTTGGGAAGCCGAGGAAAAGGAAAGGGAAGAAAAACAGGAAACAAAGACGATATACGTATTACATAAATGATAGGGACACACACATTCTCGTTGTTGCGTTCATATTCCAACACTCGGACAAAAACAAGTATAGATAAGTGAACAACCTTGTACCCTTCCAACAATTATATATATTTTAATTATATGACATTATTATTAGATGTCTCGTGCACTACGTAACGTGGATACGTATATATTTAGGGTTTTGATAGACAAGCTTTGCCACTGAAATTCGTATTTCTTTTTTAAGAAAAAGTCCGTCACGTGAATACCTTGTTATTTAAATAATTAAAGTTAGAGCAACAGCTTTGTTGGCGGGTATATATATTATAATATATAAAATATTTGCACATGAAAACATAGAGAGAGAACCGAAGAAAAAACCAAGGAAATAAATTATTCTAACAAAAGTTAATATCACTGCTTCTTTTTTAGAATAAATAACATATTTGTCCCTAAATTACAACTTTTGTCACAACGTGCCCCATATAATATAGAAACTCGATATTTACCCCTCAATATCATGAATTGTGTCATTATAATTCTTCCGTGTATCTCAAACCCATACCGTCAATTAAATAAGCACAATTTTATCACGTGTTCCCATATCGAAGGAAGTTACGTTAATATCCTTAGCTTATATTGTAAAAACATTAAAGAATAGATGAAATTTAAATCAATAGACAAAAACATAAATTTTAAAATAAAAATATCTCATCTTCCACCTCTGAGGTCTAAAAGCTTTTTGCCAACCTCATCTTCCACCGCCGTTGTGACAACAATCTAGTTCCTCGGAGAAATCTCTCGCCATAGCGTTCTTGAAGCTTCTCCGAGCATTGTTCTTCCTCTTGAAGCTTCTCCGAGCATTGTCCTTCCCCAAAATCTCATCGTCCCTTCAATCCGACTCCATACTGAACAAGAGCCATCAAATACTAACCAGACTCGTTTATTATCAGGAAATCTCACATCGACTGGGGATGTATCATTTGTACTCTTCATAAAAGTCATGGGTTTCTCCTCATATTGCCGATTGGTTTTAGGATGGAACCCCGTGATACTTTAACATGGTATCAGAGCCACACTCATTCTTGATGTTGGGCCACCTGTCTCTACAAACTTCACGCACCAGTTGTTCAATCCTGGGCGTGAGGGGGGTGTATCAAGAAGTCTCACATGGACTGAGCATGTATCATTTGTGCTCTTCATAAAGTTCATGGGTTACTCTTCCTATTGCCAATTAGTTTTAGGATGGAACCCCATGATGCTTTAACATTTATTAAACTGAATATAAACCATCATCCTTTCCCTCTGACTCGTTAAATAATGTATCAACAACTATGTAATATACCAAAATCGTTTATTAAAGAATACAAAAAATAAAATAAAAAACATGACTATTATTCTTCGATGGAGATATTTCAGAGGAAAGAGAAATCGGCGATGAGCGTTTCTCTCTTCTTCACGACCCTATCGAATTCGATCTCTCTTGAGAGACCTATCGGAGTTTTTCGACGAATTTCCCGAAGCTTTCACTTTTCGGCTCTCGCTCAAGGGAGAGGAAATCCTCGCCTGTTACGTCGACTACAATTTTTTTCGGCGACAATGGAGCTTTAAATCCAGAGATGATCACCGATCGATCACTCGCATTCTTCGATTCACCTCCATCTATCTATGATTCCAAAATGAAATCCTTTTTTTTCCAAACGTTGTTTCTCTCCTTGAATTTGAACGCCCTCGTTGATCGGTTTGAGCGCATGGACTTGTCTCGAAGACTCTTCATCAACAGAGATTTGTTGCCTTCAAATTTGGCTGAGCTGTGAGATCTGCAATGACTCATCTGCCGAAGAGGTCGAAGATCATTGCAGAGGGAGAGGATTCGAGTGGGATCGAAACCAGAGGATGATGGGTTGGGAGAGTGGTTGGAGGGCGTTGATGGTGGAGATTCTCGACTCCGACGGAGATGGCGACAGAGAGGGCCTTCACAAAGGATTAGAGCGGCGATTGGTTTTGAGAGACATAGATAGACTATTTTTCTCTTTTATTTTTAGATTAAGTTTTATATTTATGATTTTGTTTTTTAATTAGAGTAATCTAATAATAATGTATGTATTTAACAAAAATATCTTTATTTTGACTATCACGTGACATGCACATGGTAATATAACTAACGGCGAGGGAGAAACCATCAATGGAATGACCGTAATGACACGAAACGTGATATTAAAGGATAGATAATAAGTTTTTATATTACGAGGGGTATGTTGTAACAAAAGTTGTAGTTTGGAGGACAAATATGTTATTTATTCATTTTTTTTTACTATTTCATTCTCATATCACAAAATAAAATAAAAAAATAAATAAAAAGAATATGTATATTGTATAAATAATTACATAAAATATTCAAGTACAAATTATAACAAAATTCTGTAAATTTGAAATATAAAGACATTTTTATAAACTCAAAATTGAACATACATAGCTTCATGCATACAAAAACAACATCATAATAATGAAATAGTGTCACATAAATTAATTCTCAATGAGCACCACGAACGTTGAGCCACACATGTAATAAATAAAATAAATAGAAGCCACCCCATGATTTCCCTTTTAACAAGCCATTATTGCTGCCGAGATATAAATGCCAACTTTTAATCAGTTTGCTTAAAGAAAGCGTATGAAATATCAGTATTTTTCTTTTTTTTAGGAAAAGAAATATAAGTATTTAGATCGTGAAATTTTTTTCAACATTTCATTTCTTTTTTTGTAAACAATGATTAACTAAATAAGTTATTAAAAAAAATTATTCGGTGGTTAACTTGTACATATATGACAAGAAAAGCACATATTATCTCAACAGTAAATGATTTGCCTTAACGGATGGCTAAGCAGTTTTCCGGAACCCCACATGTTCCCCACTACCTTATATTTCTCCTCAAAATATCTCACCTGAAGATACACACACTTATAGAAAGACACGCATTTTATAATATACACACGCACCACATTATAGCATCTACACATCTGGCATAGCTTCACTTCTAAGGGAACAAAGTTGTTTTTTCTGATTCTTTAATGAATTATGAGAGAGTAAACATAATTTCATACGCAGACTCCGGTTGTGTTGACTAATTGAAAATTTTCGAATTAGAGAAAGATAATTTTTTTTTCATATTTTTTATTATTATTATTATGTTTTAATAATCCAGACTTATTAGATTTGACTTTTATGTCTCTCGATTTTTTTATCGGAATTATTTTGAATATTTCTTCATATATGAACTTCATATCTATGGTATGATTTTCTTTGAGCGTGTATCTCAGTCGATCAATACCCTTAAAACCGCAATCTGCAACTGGAAAATACTGACGTTTCGCTCGTAATTTGTGTAATAATTTGATAATGACTAGTTACCTGCATAGATGGGTAACCCACATGTTTTTTTGTATTTATAATTATTTTTTGGCCAGTTTTCATCTTCTTCGTGTAGAAATTTTTTAAATATCATTGGTGCTATTCTTATAATTTAAGCGTTTGAGTTTTATCAATATATCCATTTAAGGAGCTTTTATTATAAAAAAATCCTCATTTTTAATTATCTAATCAAAATAAATGATGTCATCGATCTCTCTTAAAAAATAATGACGTAAAATGGGACTTATATATATATATATATGTTTGCGGATGAAATTGTGTTTGTAAATAAATAGCTTATAACTAATATGATTGATTACTAATACCTAAAATTATTAAATCCTAGGTTAATTGAACATCTTATTAAATTTTTACAGTAATTTCAGTAAAAATTTTATAAATACGCAAAGTTAGATGCACAAACAAATGAGGAATCATTTTTTAATCAAGCAATTAAATTTCAATTATTTACAAGAAGAATTATTGATTATCAAAATAATATTGAAATATTTATCTTTTAATTTTCTAATTTCATATATTCATCCAAAAAAAAATGACGAAATACTAATGTATAGTTTGTATGCAATTCAGTTTAAAATTTGTTCGAGTAATAACGTGGTAAATGAAGATCGGAAACAAAGTGGCGGCTGAAAAACTGCTTACGACCTATATAGCAACCAAGTGGTAGTTGTTCTTGTTGGTCACTCGACACTCAATATCATGTGACGGAAAAAAAAACGACGTCACAAATGACAGCTTTATTTTTATTTTTATTTTTTGTCATATTTGTCAGCTCCAATATATTCAGATTTTTTGGTCTTAATCTATGTGTTTTTCTTGATGAAGGTGGTCTTAATCTATGTATTAATTATCACCTTATATAGTATATGTAATAGCAATCACTTTAAATACAAAGTTTGAAACGTTATTTTTCAGAAGTCTCATCTTTCTAAACGTTGAATAAAATTCCGTATGCCTACAAATAAAATTGGGAAAGGTTGAAGCTTTGCCTTTCTTCCGAATTTTCTATTTTGCCCCCTTACTCTTTGGCAAAACTAAAACCGATATAATTATCTAATGTTCTGCTTATTGTATATTTCTAGGATCAATTGAAATATATCATTTTTAAAAATAAATAGCAGCATTTTGAGAGAATAAAAACGGCTGGACGATGAGAATCTCCTCAGTTAATATATTTTGGATTTTTTTTATATAAAAAAGGCAGTATCAGATGTAGCATTATAGCACATAGATTTATTTTATTTTATTATTATTATAAAAGATATAGCGCATAGATTAAAAACGGAAGAAAGGACCTGACCAATGGAATGACACATCACGTGTTGTAAATTAGAAAATGGTCACAGATTTATGGTTGGCCAGAAAACAAAGCAACGAATTACGCAGCCGACAAATTCGAAAGCGAGCGAGGAGGTGTGCTATGGGACACGTGGACGGCTGAGGATGAAGACACGTAGGGTAATGATGTGGTGGGGCCGCCGCGTAAGTGTAATAAATAGGTAACATATAGATAGAGCATAGCATTGCTTTGTGGGACCCACAAGTGGTGGAGCTGTTGCTGGTTCTTTTGTGGGGGACTCTCTCTCTTTCTCTCTCTCTATAAAAGATATAGCGCATAGATTAGTAGTTGACGCATCTCGAATGGGGATCTCATCTTTAGATCTCGATCTTCAAAATGACGGTTTAATGCTCTTTACTCTAATGATTTTTTTTTTGGGAAAATAACCCATTTATATTATGTGTTTTAGTGAAATGTCGAGTTTACCCTTCGGTTTTCAAAAATGTCGAGTTCATACCCTCTGTTTAACTAAAATGACGAAATTATACCATCTGTTTAACTAAAATGACGAAATTATACCCTGAAATAGGCAACAGTGTCACAAATATTCTTTTTATTGACTTTTCATTGACGTTGACTATAATATTTATAATATAAACACCAATTATATTTATTCATTCGCGCTACATATGTAATTTATTTAAAAACTAAAAAATAAACAACAGTCTCTTAATCGTGAAGATCACAGAAAGAGGCAAAGGGGTAAACATCGATAGTTGATAGTCATCAAAATCGCATATTCGAACAGAGAATCCAAGATTTAGAGTTACAATTCGAACACGGAATGAAGTCATTTCTTAGGCGGCATGAGTTTTATTATTTAATTTCAATTTAAGGCTATTTTTATTTCAAAATTGAGAATTTGATTCGGTTTTTCTTATATAAGAGTTAATATCAATGAAAGGGAGATTTGTGACGCTGTTATTCATTTCAGGGTATAATTTCGTCATTTTAGTTAAACAAAGGGTATGAACTCGACATTTTTGAAAACTGAGGGTTAAACTCGACATTTCACTAAAACACAGGGTATAAATGTGTTATTTTCCCTTTTTTTTAAGGCCTTTACTCTAAAATTAGTACTCTTAGAATTTTCAAATCTCAAAAATTTATTTACATTGCGTATTAATCTTTAATATTTAATAATAATGAACATTGTTATATACCTTCATAAATAATAATAAAACATACACAATATATAAAGTTACATTTAAAAAAAAAACATAAACGGAAACATAAAATTAAACATAAATATAGAGTTACAATTTAATAAAACATAGATGAAGAATTAAAATTACACACAAGTATTAAAAAAAATATACTTTAGTAATAGCATGTGTAATGTTTTTAATGCATTTACCCTACTTGTATTAGTTTGTGTTAATTTTAATATTAATAGTATGTGTTATGTTTTTTTTTATTCATCCACTAGTAAATATACCAAATTATTAAATTAAAAAGGATTTAATTATAATATTTTTATCTTTATGTATCAAAAAATAAAATATTTGATTAAATTTTAAAAACAGGGTCAATTATAACAACTTATATAAAATAAAAGACCAAAACACAATTACACAATAACTTTTTAGAGTGTGAACAGTGAACCCTCAAATTTGAATATCCGTTGTTCAAAAAACTCTCAAAATCAAGTTTTGAAGGTCCCCAATAACTTTCATTGGAGCACCTAAAACCCTCAAAATGAGAGTTTAAGGGCTCCATTGGAAATGCTCTAAAGCGGCTAGACCTCTACTCTTCCATATCAGAATACTGATGATGCTCTCATTAGCTTTTTTTCATATATTTTGTCTGATTTGCTTTGCATGATTGAAAAGTGGTCCACATTATGCCAATTTTCTCAGGCCGTTATAATAATCGTGTGAATGTGTGGTCCAAATGTAATCTCACTTTCCTGATGAAGTATGTTGAGTGTACTCGTAGAAAGAAACAACAGAGTTGACGCAAAAAGAAAAAAAAAATGTAAAACTCGTAGGAAAATATAATAATTATTAAGAAGAATTAACCTCGGAGGAAATATGTTAAGTGTACTCGTAGAAAGAAACAATAGAGTTGAAGCAAAAATAAAAAAAAATGTAAAACTCGAAGGAGAAAAATAATAATTATTAAGAAGGATCAACTTCAAGCTTATATTTTTAAGTGTATCTAGCAATCAGCGTCAAGCCTTGACACCTATATGTTGTCGAGCTCTCGGTCGCTTGGTCATTGGTCATTTAATTACTTGAACGCCCAACCCACCTAGCACCTAGATTGCCCAACAATGGATGCACGGCACCCCATCTCAGTATAGGACATTCACTCTGATCAAATATCCAAAAAGGCCAACCTGACCCAACTCACTGGCAACTCACTTGAATATTTCAAGTGGTCTAGTCCATGAAATTTTTCTAGTTATTTCAATTTTTATTTTTCACATGTATTGGTATTAGTTATACCAAAAAGGCAATATATTAAATACATGAACCTAGTTGATAGTCTCGGTATATGGTTGTAATGATCAAGTAAGTTAAGTTAGGCTAATCGTAATTTAACCATAAATAACCAAGTAGTAGTAAAAAAAAACAATGATTAAAATAGTCTCTCTCTCTCTCTAATATATATATAGTGGATGCGTGAGAGGTCGAAGCATATATATGTAGCTTCAATATATATATATATATATATATATATATATATATATATATATATATATATATATATATATATATATATATTGAAGCTACATACAGATGCTTCGACCTCTCACTCATCCACTACACACTGACCAGAGTATTTTGATAGATGCTAGTCCAGGGTACAAGTTTATCGATCATAGTTCACTAGAGGAAAAAAGAAAGAGAACCTTTGCAGACAAATGAAGCTATTCCTATAGCACCCATTTTGGCTCTCCAAAGTATTTTCTCTCCAAAAGACCCTAAAGTTTTCCTCTCCCCCCCCCCCCCCCCCCCCACGGGACTCGGACCTCGATTTTATGACACCGACCGAGGGGAAGGCGCGGGTCGCATTTGTTCGCGAGTTCGACCTTTCTCCCAAGTTTTTTTTCCTTCAGCTGACTATCGCTCAACACCGAACGCTCGACTCGTCCCTCTTCTCCACCAAGACACGTTGGCCAGCTTTCTTTTGAATCCCCATTTTGTCACATTTCTTTAGACGACGAGCCACATGGAATGCTTATTTCTTGTTCTGTCGCTACACCTTATTCCCGGGATTTGTTCAATGTCGAGCGACAGGAGGATACGGCTTGGTTCTAGATCGGCCCTCGAGTCGGAAGATGCTTACTCTATTCCAGATATGACGCTTCGTAAAGGTGTGGTCTTGGGTTCGAGCGTAGTTCGTCTGCTTCCAGGCCTACTCAGAGACTTAATTCCAGATCTGGATTTTTTCTTCGGATATGGGTCAGATTGTTGACTCATACGAGGGTATTGTGCTTGGTGATTCTATCCGAGACTCGAATGGTCGTGACTTTGATGGGGCGAGTTCTTCGCTGATATGTTAACGTGGAGGCCTTCCATGTTCTTCTCGACTGGACCGTACGATGATGACAGAAAGGAGCATACGGTGGGATTAAGAGTGTGGTTGGGTGAGGCTTTGAGTGTGGTTAGGCGAGGCTTAATTGCAGTTTTCATATTCAGTTTTTGATGGCTTTTGTTGGATTAGTTTTTGTTTGTGGTAATGTTTAGTTATGTTTAGTTATTTAGTGTCTGATGGGTGGTGTTTTTAGGAGTTAGAGTTAGACAGATGAGAGTTAGTTTTAGCTAGAAAAATATGGTGTTGGTGGAAGAGGTGATTTCTTGTCTAGACCCTTGTCAGGTCTGGAGTGCCTCGAATGCTCGAGGTTGGCGATGATTTTGAGCGCTTGTTTGCTACTAGACAGTGCTCCTTGCTCGCTTAAAGAATTGCAAAAGATCTGTGTTGAAGGGGCATAAAGGAGCTCATTGTCGGGATTGATATTCAGGTCATAATAGACCCTTGCCTCTTTTGGTTGCTTTCTCCGTCTTCTGCTTCTCATTTACAGTTCAAGAGATCTATTTGTTGAATAAAAGTCCAACCTCTATCTGAGATCTTTGTATGGCCGAATCCAATTTTGATTGTTAATGAGAATTTCCATTAAAAAATAGTTCACTAGATTGTCTCTCTTCTGAAGGCGAAGAGTATGAGCTCATATGACAAATTCCTTATTACGAGTGGTTTATAAGGCCCAAAAACCTCAATGAATGTATGTGTTTTCTTGGTCTCGATTATAATATAATTTTGTCGGTGAAATATAAGCATTAACACATACAAGGTAGATAATTTTATTTTCCATTTGAGATAAATAACAAAGAAGATAATCAATTTTTCTTCCTTCCTTACTCTTCTTCTTAGATTTTTATTACCAAAAATATTATATGCGCCTAATGTGTAGCATCAAAATATTGCCAAATATGATAGTTGTTTCTAGAAATTCTAGATGTATTCATTTACATCACTATAGATATCTTGTTTATATCCTTAAAAAGATTTTATTGAGTCAAATATGACCTTTTATGATTTTCGGTTGACTTTCAAAGAAAATATTCTTCTCCGATTGTCTTTGAATAAAATATTTTTATAAAGTCAACTGAAATTCATAAACACGGTATATTTAATTAAATATTTTAATTTAGAGTATAAACATACTACTTATTTTGATATTAAGGGATTTATCCATTGTGAATTATCCATCTTATTACCCAATATAGTGTGATAAAATTATCAAATCCGTATAATAAAGAAAAGAGAAATGAATTACCGTTTGATTTGGGCCGACTCAAATTCAAATAGGGAAGCATCCGAAGCTCTTATCAACTATAGCCCAACTACACAGTCCAATATATGTACAGTTCGTCCCGCCAACAAAAGTAAACGAACTAAAGAAAATTCCAACTTCCAGCGGCGAGTCGAATCCGAACCCCGCAGAGCCGACTGACTCGGTCGCCGGCGGTGGATCGGAGAAATGAAGAGCGAGACAGTAACGATGATTCTCGTAAACCTGGCGAGTATCATGGAGAGAGCTGACGAGTCTCTTCTCCCTGGAGTGTACAAAGAGATCGGAGCCGCCCTGAACGCGGGCCCCACCGGACTAGGAACCCTAACACTCCTCCGCTCCGCCGTGCAGTCCGCCTGCTACCCCGCCGCCGCCTACCTCGCTTCCCGCCACGACCGCGCACACGTCATCGCCGCCGGAGCCTTCCTCTGGTCCGCCGCCACTTTCCTCGTCGCCCTCTCCTCCACCTTCCTCCAGGTCCAATTTTTACTCTTGACATTTCAACCCCGCCCAAGTTTTATTCTTGACATATTGCCCCCCCTCCCCTCCCCCTCCTCTGTCCAGGTGGCGGCCTCGAGAGCTCTCAACGGCGTCGGACTTGCCCTGGTGGGCCCCGCAATTCAGTCCCTGGTGGCCGACTCCACGGAGGAGCGCAGCCGCGGCACGGCCTTCGGGTGGCTCCAGCTCACTGGGAACTTTGGCGCCATTCTCGGGGGTCTCTGCGCGATAATCCTGGCTCCGACGAGTTTCGCCGGGATTCCCGGGTGGAGGCTCTCGTTTCTGGCGGTGGGGTCCGCCAGCGTGGCGGTGGGGGTTCTGTTGCGGCTCTACGCGGTGGACCCGCGCCGCGAGCGGTCGGCGCTGAGCGTGGGCGAGCTGGCGAGGGAGGCGGTGGAGGTGGCGAAGATCCCGTCGTTTCGGATCATCGTGGCGCAGGGCGTGACGGGGTCGTTCCCGTGGTCGGCGCTGTCGTTCGCGCCCATGTGGCTCGAGCTCGCCGGCTTCTCTCACGGCCTCACCGCTCTTCTCGTGGGCTTGTTTGTGGTCTCGGGCTCGCTCGGAGGCTTGTTTGGGGGAACGGTCGGGGATGCTCTCGCCGTGCGCTTCCCCGACTCTGGCAGGATCGTTTTGGCTCAGATAAGCTCCGCCTCCGCGATCCCTCTCGCGGCCTTGCTTCTCCTGGGACTGCCAGCTGGACCGTCTTCGTCGTCGTGGATCGCCTATGCCCTCGTGTTGTTCGTCATGGGGTTTTGCATTTCGTGGAACGCTCCCGCCACAAACAAGTTAGTCCTTCCTCTCCCGCTCTCTGTAGCTACCAACATGTTGGGATTATCGCCATAGAAATGTATGATGTTTCACTCTTAACTGTGACGACTGTCTGTCACCAGAAATATCAAGCTCGAGTATAATCCATATAAAGAAACTAGGGCAGACGCAACTCAACACTAAAGCTGAGGAAATCTAACATTTTTTTGTTTTTGTTTTGGGTCAGTCCTATATTTGCGGAAATAGTCCCAGAGAGGTCGAGAACCAGCGTCTATGCGTTGGACAGGTGTTTCGAGTCGATTCTGTCGTCGTTTGCTCCTCCGGTTGTTGGGCTGTTGGCTCAGCATGTTTACGGTTACAAACCGGTGGCGAAAGGGTCGTCTGCTTCGGAGGAAATCGCCACAGACCGGGGAAATGCAGAGTCTTTGGCGAAGGCTCTGTACACGGCGATAGGAGTTCCTATGGCTCTGTGCTGTGTCATCTACTGTTTTCTCTACTCGACCTACCCCAGAGACAGGGAAAGAGCGAGAATGGAGGCTTTGATCGAGTCGGAGATGACTACACTGGACTCGCAAGAAGAGCCTCAGACAGTTATTGAGTTGGACCAAGAAGCACAAGATTGTTTGGATTCCGACGAGGACGATGAGAAGACTCTGTTGTACCGTCAGCTAACATTTGCAAATCTCAGCCCAGAGTGACACCTGTTTTCAGACTTCTCAAGATAAGTTTCAAGGATTTGTATAGTAGTACAAGAAAATAAAAAATATCAAAGCATGAGTGAGATACACACGACACGAGTATTACATTTTGTGTAAAGTTTTGGCTATTAAACAGGAAGGAAAAAAAAAAAGAAAAAAAAAATAAGTGGCGGCATTTATGCAACAGCTTTATAGTGAGAGCTTGATATGGCAGTCAATCCAGCTGTGTTGTAAATTGTAATCAAAGTAGATATTTTTCTTTGAATGAACCGCACATTATACATATTTCTTTTTACATATGCGAATGATATCTAATAGATTGTGCTATTATATGATACAGTATATATGAGTGTATATTGAGCGCAGGGTAACATCCTCCTCCAGAAATGTGGCTCAACTGGGTTTAGTAGCTGAGATCATGACAAAAGCTCTGTTCCTGATACATGAGAAACCAACTAGCCCACAGGCTTCGCAAAGATCTTGCATCTCTTGTTCAGATTGAAAACTGGTACTGCCCGATAATCGCCGAATGTTCTGGGGAAAAAAGACCAACAAAAATTAGCTATGGAGTAATGCATCGGACTCTTGACTCAAAAAACAGAACGCAGCAATGATACCAAACAGTCTGTATCTATTGCCATTCTTTTTTCTTTTTCCCTTTGAGCAATTTCCCATCCTTTTCAGAGGGGAATAACTTCAAACGTAAGGGTGAGTCTGCAACTTAGAAAATAGGATGGGAAGAGAGATAGAATCCCTCATATTTTTTGTGTTATTTGGATTTGGAGGAAATTTGAGGGAAAGAAAATGAGTGGGGAAATGTATACCAAACTAACTAAAGGTGACATTCCATTTTCCCTGAAAGTCGGGTGGAGAATAAATTCCACCAAATTTCGTACACACGAGGCTCGCACGAGTGTCTTTCATCTCACCTATCCCATTTATTTTCCCTCAAATTTTCAGCGACTTTCAAACACAAAAGAGAATTATGATTTTCCTTCAAAATCTCATTTCCCATCAAATATTCACTTTTCATCATAAAATCCGGGTTCTGTACATAGCAAAGGTCCAAGTTGAAAATGTAATACCTGTACTATAAAGTTCCGGGTGAGTGGGACAAAATTAAACGGTCCATCAAGAATGTAGGTTGTAGCAACAAACACTCCGCCCGGTCGCAAGACTCTACTGATTTCAGCAACCTAACAGAATAAAAACCATTTTTTATTCGAAAGGAAGACACAAAGCAAAACATGTCAATCTCGATAATTTTTTTTAATAAGCCAAGGTTGAACATTTAAAGGTACACACAGCAGCCAATGGAGAAGGCCAGCAATGCAGAGCAGCCCCAGCATGAACAGCGTCTACGGAACCGGAAACGAACGGAAGACGAGCTATATCAGCCCTCACCAAACTTATCTTCCTATAAAACAGAATTAAATAAAATCAAATAAAAAAATTTAAGGTTGATGAATGAAGTGTGGTTATGTACTGAACTCTTTGGGAAAACCCGGTTCCTGCTTGATGAAATCATGGCACTCCTTGAGCATGTTCTCGGAGTAGTCGAGAGCAACAACACTCGAGAAGAGACCGCTCTTCACGAACAGCCTTGAGAACATCCCGCTCCCGCAACTCGCATCCACAATCCTCCCGCCGAACGCTGGCTCCAAGAATTTCTTACTCATTTCAAACTGCAACACAAAACATTCTACTTAGTCACAACTATATATGTATATACATACATATATATATACATGTGACTTGGCAAAGGAAATGACCTCTTTCTCTGGGCCGGGGAAACCTCCCGAGAAGCTCTGCCGCCAACCTCTCTCGTACAGAAACGACACCAATGGCGTCCTGAGACAAACAGTTTCAGATTGGACTCACTGAAATCTGTCAACTTTGGGGTAGGAACGATAGAGAAGATATAGAGGACGATGGTCTTCATTATACTTAGGTCTGTGTTGAATAGAACTATAAGTACGTTGCATATATATCCTGGTAAGTATGACTAACTAACTGATTAACAGACTGAGAGAATAACGTGACAGACTGATCTAATAGGTCACTCTAAATCTGTTTTGTTTGGGCAATAAAAGAGAGAAAGGAAGTACCTGAAGAGCTCGGTGGCAAGTGGCATTGGATCACCGTAGGTCTTGGCACCACTCGAAGCCGTGAGTTCGAAATGTGTGTCGTTGCCGAAGTAAGTCTTCCTGCAAGTGCCGCACTGTAGACTGGTCCCAGAGACTGACTCTCTGTAAGCCCAATCCAAGCGAAATCAACTACTACGGAAAAAAAAAAGGTAAAATGAGAGAGAGAGGAAATCTTGACGTACAAAGACAAAGGCGAATCGCGGTCCGATTCCAATCGCTGGTAGCAAATAGGGCAGGCCAAAATGCTATCCTGCAATACGCGAACGCAACGCGCCGATTTTGAGAATCAATTCCGTAGAAGAGCGATCGGAACTCGATTACGATACGGAAGAGAGTTGTTTGAGTATAGTACAGTGAGTTTGGTTTCGGCGACGGCGTTCGAAGCGGCTCGGACGACGATGGAAAGTCGGCGCTTGAGAATAATAGCTTCGCGTGATTTGACCGAGAGAAGGCTCGAATCGGCGAGTCTGCTCTGTAAAAACGCTGGAGATAAGTTTCCGATAAACGACGCCATGAATGATGCGTCCCCGGGTGGTTCCTCAGCCGCCGAGCTTCTCAACCTCTCGTTTCCAGGGAAGTCCTTTGCCGTTCCTGATTTCCAATTATTAATTTTTTTTTTAGAGCGTGCTGACTGGTCTTGATGATTATGTTTTGAACACATTTTTACTCATTTTAATTAGAGATTTCTAACTAGGCCAGCCATTTGAAACATTGCGATTTTGGATCTACCGTTTACCACATTTTTAAGGATATAGTCAAATGACTTAGCAATAATTAAAGTCTGCTCTTATTTATTAATAAATTCGTCACTTTCTCTCTCCTATTTTTTTTCAAAATATTTTTTACATCAAAACTTCAAAAATTCATATATTTCTCATATGAACTCGAAATTGAGTGATTTCAGATCTTAAAAATTCGTGGCGTCGAGATCTTCAAAAATAGACCTTGTGTTTGATGAAAAATTATGTTTAATGCATCATATTTACGTTTCCATTTATTTTTTTATAATTTCAAAAAATTTCAATTATTTCCATATTTAAGGTAGTAACGTGATTTTTCTACATCTATGGTATTAAACATGATTTTTCATCAAACAAAATGGATATATTTTTGAAGATCTCGACGTCACGAATCTGTAGAATTTGGAATCACTCAATTTCGAGTTCATATGAGAGAGAAAATCATACTTTAATTATTGTCACAAAAATCCGTTGATTATTTCCCTAAAAGTTGTGAAATATAGGCTAAAAACAAATTTCATAATTTCATTTTGACTATTTTGCTACACTGTCCTTTTAATTATGAAAATGATATTTGTTTGCCAAGTGAACACATATTTTTAGTATTAAATTATGAAGGAAAAAAAATATGGAAGATGCATAGAACTTTATTTTAATTGAAAGGCAAATTTATGCCATTTTTTTTTATAAAGGGGTTTTATTTGTTTTTTTAGAGCAAATTAGTAACGTAGCTTTTTTGAAATGTGGTATTTAAGATCTAGCCCATGTTTGATAAATTTTGTAATCTAACCATTTACTAAAATTTAGGACTATGAAATATCGAATATACCCTTGTGTGGTTTAAATGAGTGAAAATAAAACAGTAGCCAACGTTTGAGTCCTACTAATAAGAAAGTCAACAACATCATCAGGCTTAATACACTCTTGAATGCAAATTTCAATATTTAAACAGGAAAATCATTAATGAATACAATATAAGAAACAAATTAAATATTGATTAAAATAAGTAACTAGTGAATCGTCAATAAATTTTCTTTAATTTTTATTTATGCGTGTAATAAATAAACGAAAATAAACCAAAATAAATAGGTGAGATATCCAGCCGACTTTTAAACAAAAGATAAACATGTAAATTGTTAAATGACTAATAAAAGTCACATCATCAATTGTGGTTATGTTTGAAACTTAACTGAAACGTTATCTAGATTGCAATTTCCACGTTTCAAGTGGCTTAGTCCATATAATTTTTTTTTTATTATCCCACAAATATGGTTAATATATAGAATTAAGAGATTTGTAACTAACTAGGACACTTTAAACATGTGATTTTGGATCTAGCCTATGTTTGACAATTTTTAGGGATATAGCCAAATGGCTTATGTAACAATAATTAAGGTCTGATTTGCCCTTATTTATTAATAAATTCATCACTTTCTCTCTCTTATTTTTTTCAAATAATTTTTTTTGCATCAAAACTTCAAAAACTCGTATCTTTCTCATACGAACTCGAAATTAAGTGATTTCAAATCCTACAAATTCGTGGCGTCTAGATCTTCAAAAATAGACCCAATGTGTTTGATGAAAAATTATGTTTAATGCATCATATTTACATTTCCATTTTTTTTTATAATTTCAAAAAATTTCCGTTATTTCCATATTTAAGGTAGATTTTTTTACATCTATGGTATTAAACATTATTTTTCATCAAACACAATGGATCTATTTCTGAAGATCTCGGCGTCACGAATCCGTAGGATTTGGAATCACTCAATTTCGAGTTCATATGAGATAGATATGGTTTTTTGAAGTTTTTATGTAAAAAAAATTGTAGGAAAAAAATAAGAGAGAGAAAATGACGAATTTATTAATAAATAAGGGTAAATAGGACCTTAATTATTAACACATAATCATGTTGGCTATTTCCCTAAAATTTGTGAAACATAGACTAAAAACAAATTTCATAGTTTCATTTTGCCTATTTCGCTACAATGCCCATTTGTAAGTAACTAGGCCACTTTAAACATGTGATTTTGGATCTAGCCTATGTTTGACAATTTTTAGGGATATAGCCAAATGACTTATCTGGCAATAATTATAGTCTGATTTGCCCTTATTTATTAACAAATTCGTCCCTTTCTCTTTCCTATTTTTTTTCAAATAATTTTTTTTGCATCAAAACTTCAAAAATTCGTATCTTTCTCATACGAACTCGAAATTGAGTGATTTTAGATCCTACTAATTCGTGGCGTCGAGATCTTCAAAAATAGACCCATTGTGTTTGATGAAAAATTATGTTTAATGCATCATAGTTACGTTTCCATTTATTTTTTTGATAATTTCAAAAATTTCCAGTTATTTTCATATTTAATGTAGTAACGTGATTTTTCTACATCTATGGTATTAAACATGATTCTTCATCAAACACAATGGTTTTATTTTTGAAGATCTCGGCGCCACGAATCCGTGGGATTTGGAATCACTCAATTTCGAGTTCATACGAGATAGATATGTTTTTTTGAAGTTTTTATGTAGGAAAAATGTAGGAGAGAGAAAGTGACGAATTTATTAATAAATAAGGGTAAATCAGACCTTAATTATTGCCACATAAGTCTGTTGGCTATTTCCCTAAAAATTGTGAAACATAGGCTAAAAACAAATTTTATAGTTTCATTTTGGCTATTTCGCTACACTGCCCTAGAATTAATTCCTTTTTTACCCCCTGGACTCGTACCTCGATTTCATTTTACCCCATTAACTCGAAAATGTTGCAGAACTAATCTCAGAACTTAGACACGTGTTACAAGTTGCCACTTCCGTCAGTATTTGGACGTTAAGTTTAATATTTTGATGACGTGGCAATATTTTCTATTATTCTAAATACTTTTAATATTTAAATATTATTATCAGATATATTATTAAATAATTAAATACATCCATTTATTCTCTATCTCATCTCTTTCCTTTCTTCTTCTTTTCTTCTCTCCGTGGGTTGTCTTTTGCTCTTCTTTTTTTTTCATTATCGTTTTGTTTTATTTCTCTTTTCAGTTTTCGCTTTCATTTCGTCGAATTTCAAATGTCCTCCGATCTCTTCGTCGTCTTCGATGGCTCTTCTTCTTCTCTGTACCAAACCTCGAGCCACGCGAAGATTCTCTCGCCGGAGACGGAGTTCTTATTCGGTGACCACGATCTCTCTCCTTTCTCCGATTCGGCCATAGATATCCTCCAAGCTCTCTCGGACCACCAAATTCCGGCGGCGAACCAAACCCTAGACCAAACACAGTCGCAATTCCAAACCCTAAACCTTCACCAAACGGCCTCGGAGCTCCCAAACGCCTTCGAAGACTTCCACGAGAGCCTCGCCGTGAAAACAGAGGAATGCCACGTGGCTTTCTACAACAACAACTGTGATCCTCCTTAGAGTTTGGTGTTTGGTCCTCAGAGCTTTAATGGCGGAGCTGAGAATGTGGCTAGTAGGCTGATACAGAGGAGTCTCAGTAGTAACTCCTTCGAGCAAAAACCGTGCTCTTCTTCGTCCTCTTCTGGATTTCGCTTCTCTCCGAGGTTTGACTCTCTAATTGAGTCTCAGCCTCTGTGCTCATCGGAGAATGGATTCTTGAGGAAAGTATGTAGCACCGGAGATTAAACAATGATGCTCTGATTTTGAGGATTCTTGAGGAAAAGCGTGGAATAGGGGAAATCTGTGGAAGAGGGAATTTTCGTGAATTTTCAGTGATTAAACAATGATGCTCTGATTTACAAGTTGAACATGTTGTTGTGGTAGCAAAAAAAAAAAAAAAAAAAAAAAAAAAAAAACCACCTCATGGAAGCTATAGATGAAATCGGCGCAGCTGTTGGCACAGGCTCGCCGCACGCGCTCGTTCAGCCCCACCCCCACCCCAAGGAACGCCTCTGCCAGCCCCGCCGACACGACGCAACGCCTATCGACCTCTTCTTCTTCTTCATGCTTCCCAGGAAGGGGGACCTCAGGGCTCCGATCAGGAAAGAGGTCGTCAGAGAGCCGAGGCTTCTCGCAATGGAGGTCGGAGAGCTCTCTCGCTGCTTGGAGCTTCTGAGGAAGCTGAAATGCAGAGAGGCGATAAAGGAGAAGATCCTCCGCAAGGGAGAGCTCAGAGCGGGTTTCGACGTGAAGCTCAGAGTCGATTTCCTCTGCGGGCTCGGGTTGATTCGCAGAGAAGCGTTCGACGTGCTGAGGAAAGAGCCGAGGGCTATAATCTACGAGATCGAGGACATCGAGACCAAGGTCAATTTCTTGGTGAAGAGGATGAGATTCGGCGTCCGGTGCTTGCTCGACGTCCGGTGAAGAGGATGAGATTCGCCCGAGTTTGCTTCTTCAAATTCAATTGAGAATAATATGTTTCAACTAAATTTATTTATTGTATAAATAAATCCCATTGTCAATTGGGTCTGCAGAGAAGAAGAAAGGAGAGAGAGAGAGAAAGAGAGAAAGAGAGAGAGAGAGAGAGAGAGAGAGAGTAATGTGAAATATTTATTTATTTAATGATTAATATATCTAATAACAATATTTAAATCTTAGAATAATAGAAAATATTATTATACCCTTTAAAATTTTGCCACGTCATCAAAAAGTTAAACTTAACGTCTAAATACTGACGGAAGTGGCAAGTTGTAACACGTGTATAAGTTCTGAGATTAGTTCTGCAACAATCCCGAGTCCAGAGGGTGAAATGAAATCGAGGTACGAGTCTAGGGGGTAAAAAAGGAATTAATCCAGATATATATTGGAATCGAGTCGGTATAAAGTTGATATTCACTTCTCGATAAAAAAATAGTAATAATGAAATTTCAACGATATATATATTTGACATATATCAACAATATGTATTTTCTTTTTTCATTAAAGAAATTTCATACATAATAAAATGCTACTAATGAGCAAAATACAATGAGATAGAAGATCACAAGTACTAAACTGACTAGACGTGTCGAAGGTGTCACCGAAAAACCACTGAGACAATCATGTAGGACTAGACATATTCAAGATAAACTCTTACGTAACAAATGATGTGAATAACAACTATCCAAATAATACTTTCTACTCCCTCAAACCCGACACCCGCAAATTAAGTGTCATTTGGCAACATGATATCGACGGTTTGAGGCCGGCGAACAATTCACCATCTTCTTTTCCTAGCTTGAACTCCCAATGGAACATCGATGGAAAAGCACACACCAAAAGAAAGGAGACTAGTAAAAAAAAAAAAACTCAAACAACCTATTAGATCTAAAAACCAAATCAAAATAATAAAAACATAAACTATATCTAAAAATTTAAAACGAAAGACTAAACTAAAAAGTCTGCCTCATACCCAAAGAAAAATAACTCAAAGCAAATTCACCCCACAATAATCACATCTGAGATATCCTCGGCGGGACGGCGGTGCAGGCGAATGGATCGGAGACATCCTCAACGGTATTTAGTTATTGATATGTCAAGAATGACTAATATAGATACGTGGTTTTTAATTATTTATACATATCATTGTTTAGTGTTTAGTGTACATGTGTACACGTCAGTAACCAATCTCGTATTATTGGTAATACATTACCAATACTCGTTGATAGGTATCTTAGTAAAATCAGAGTATCAATAACAATAACGATAGCAGTATATGCAATTGAATGATTGACGCAGGGACCTTTGTTTAATATTAATTGTGTACCTTACTTGTTTAAGTTTTAAGAAAATATAATTGTGTATCCGATTTTAGAAATTATATATCTTTTTGCCACCCATCTTTGTTTAATGTTAATTGTGTACCTTACTTGTTCAATGTTAATTATATTATCTTTTTATTTCTGGATGATAGAAATGATTTTATATAAAGTGCATATATTTAGACTCCTAAATTACTGAAAACAATTATATGACATGTACCGATAATCTACCGTATGAAATTTATACATAGTTATTTTTCTTAATGTATATATATCGTGACGGATCTAGGTTATATCCTTTAAGATGCTTGGTCCTCACTCTAACACATATTTTTATACCTAAAACTTTTTAGGTTTTTTTTTTACCCAAATTTTTTTTTTTGGCTCCCCTACGTTTTAGATTCTGTGTACCTCCGTTTTTTTACCCTATATTTTTTAATAATTTTTAATTTTATTTAGAATTAATGATATTTATCGTTTCAATTTTTGAAAATTTTCAAAGTAAAATTTTACATATAAAATTTCCCTTAAAATTTAGTACAAAGTACCCATAAAAAAAATTATTAAAAAAAAGCGTAGATCAAATATCAAACCTCAAGTGAGTAAGAGAATGCTGAAAAAATAACATGATATTCCGATCTTCTTATTTTAACCATTTAATGATCATATATTATCTTGTCTCATCTTTCGTGATATTTCTCAATTTCTCGTTAATTTCTTAATTCAATATCCAAGGGAACTTCTCATATTTAGAATCTTTCTGCGTATTAAGCCAATCTATTTTAAATGTTTTCAACTTACAATCAAAAAGCCCGTCTAGCTCAGTTGGTAGAGCGCAAGGCTCTTAACCTTGTGGTCGTGGGTTCGAGCCCCACGGTGGGCGACAGTCACGTAATATGTTCTTTTCTGTTTTTCTTTTAATATAAATATTATAACGATTTTTTCTATTTTGAGAGCAGAAAAATTTACTATTGCATGTTTTTCTGACAGTTAAATGTTGTCTGCTGCTGCTGACGTATGGATTTTTCAACATCAAGTGGGTGAAATATGCCCGTGAATCCGTGATAATGTTGAAGATTGGATAGTCTATACAGTTAAGCTCCAAATCTAAATTTAAACAAATTATTCGTCTAAATTTACAAAATGTATATCAATTATCCATTCCCATTTAATACAGTAAATTTTTTCAAAAAATATATTTATTACTAAAGAAATGTTTTTCAAGTATGGTACAATTAGTAATTGTCTCCTCCAACCATGTAATATAATGTTGAATTGGACACTCAATACAATTATGCTCCGAATCTAAAATGTAATCAAATTTTGAATTTGAATTTATCAAATACCATTTTCAGTCTATTAAGCTAATGTTTTTAGATTATTGTGTAATTAGTATTTGTCTCATCCAACCTAGTATCAAAATCGTCTGTGGGAAAATCTGGCCTTGATAATGTCGAAGATCGGAAACACAATACAATAAACAATTATTTCGGGAGTCAAATTTGAAATTTGAATGTACAAATGTGTATAAAAACATAAACAAAACATAAAACGTTTCAATTTATTACATTAATACTTAAGTAGTCTCATCAAACCTTCAAAAATAATTATATGTGAAATCTGTCTTTATCATGCTTTCAAAGCTCTATTAAACCAATTGAATAACTATACTACTGAAGATCTATTATCCTCTTTCCTCTTTTTATTTTGCACCAAAGGCCTCTCTTCTCGATGATAGTCTTATATTTTTCAAAACCACAAACAGCAATTATTTGGCCATTCGAGATATCCTAAACACATATCCAGTCAATAAAGCAACTTTGACGAATCAAAAATCTACTTTGGGAACCGAGTCGATTCCTCTTGCCAATACCTAATTGCCACCACCCTCAATGTTTAAATTGTAACTTGCCATGAAAAATACCTTGGCATCCCCGCCTATGCCAGCCGTTCCAAAAAGACCCTACTTGCCCATATCAAAAGACCGCATTTGGAACAAGTTGAGGGACTGGAAATCCACTTTCTTCTCCCAAGCCGACATAAAAATATTTTCAAATATATTGTCCATGTCATCCCCAACTACTATATGAGATGTTTCCTCCTACCAAAATAATTGATCGACGAAATTCATAGGCTTTTAGCACGATTTTGGTAAAAAAAATACATTGGTGGTAACACCTTTTGTAAAAATAAATCAGATGGTGGTCTTGGATTTTGAGACCCCAAAGCCTTCAACCAAGTTTTATTAGTCAAACAAGCATTGCGAATCATTCACAATCCAAATTCCCTCACAGCTCACGTCCTAAAAGCTTGCTACCACCCCCCAACACTACCTTCATAGAAACCATAATCCCAAACCGCGATGTTCCTTGGCGAGGTCTTTTATCAGGGACATGAGCTTGTCCTATCCGGAGCATGCTGACAGGCAAAGAATGGTGAACATATCCCTATCATTAAAAGCTGATAAAATGGGCTACGAAATTTTAGTAATTTTTATTTGATGATTTAAAGAAGAACACGAGAGAGTATTTAAAATAATTACTAAAAAAAATATTTAAAAATCAAATAAATAAGCTAGAAAGCGATAAACATGGTATGAAAACAAAATTTGATTTTCAAATCTTGGTCTATTAAATGTATTTATTTACTTTAGCTGTTTGTATTCAAATTTGTTGAGCTGTATGTTACTACTAAGCATAATTGTGTGATTTGTAATTTTGTATATTTAATTTGTTACACTGTCCACTTTTTCATTAGGCTTTGTTTGGTAGGAGCGAGAGAAAAATGAGTGAATGAATTAAGTAAGAGGGAAGAGAAATGAAAGGAAATTGATGGATTATAAATTTTAAAAAAGTTGTTTGGTATAGTGTGAGGAAAGATTAGAATTAACCATTTGTTTGGTATAGTAGAAATGAATGATTGGTGTGTATATTAAAATTATTAAATTGCCATTATATTTGTATAATAATTAGAATATTAAATGTTATATTTGTAATTTTCTTTCATTTTTTGTTTCCATCTTTCGCAATCCTTCAATTTAGAAGGGATTGTTTTGTGTGGGTCATACATAAAGGAATCTCTCCTAATTCTTTCAATTTGTTTTCTTTCATCTCTACCAAACAAGAGAATTGATTTATTTCCATAGAAAAATCTCTCCATGTCAATCCATCCTTCTATTTTCCCTCCTACCAAATAAGACTTTAATCTTTCCCAAGTATGGTAGTGTGAGCTCCAACCTTCTAACAATAATTTCTAATTTATTGGATTTAAACATTATTTCATCCTTATTGAATAAATTTTCACATTATTTCTCGTCCAAATCCTTATTTAAAATTGTTGAATTTAAATTTTCAAATTTTGTATCAAACGTCTACTTAATGGTTTGCATTGATTCCTTTTTAGTAGGATGCTTTTAGCCATTAGGCTCCAATCCATCACTACAATTTCATAAAATTATTTGTTAACACTATTTATTGATGATTGAATTTAAACAGTCTGATTTTTTTCTTCAACATGATGTAATCTCAAAATCCAAATGATTTACACAGTATTCAATCGAACTAAAATCTTGTATCAAATGTCCATTCAATTTTTCATTAAGATCGAAATGCTTATATTCTTCCAGTTAATTGTCTTAATCACCTTCTCACGAAATGGTCCTGTTCGAGTTTGAATTTTTTTGTTTTTGGTTGTGATAATAATTCTTTTTTCGGCTTTCGAAATATTTCCAAAAGTCATCATCATCTATCCCTGCCGACACATCCATCTTGCTATTCATAAACATAGATACACAAATAACAATATTTTGTTATTTTGCCATACATATAACCACTTTATTTTCCCCACATTTGCATGATATAGTATCTTGACCTTAAATGGACCATGAACTACTCAAGATTCCAATGACGGTGACAATTTATTTGTTTTATCCAACACTTTGGTATATTAATAAATACATAGTGAAATTGAAAAGGACGGGCTTATGTTTTGACAAAAAAATAAAAGAAAAAATTGTTCTAACTAGTTAAATAACTACCTTCACTTGTCTAATTATTCAAGTATTAAAAAAAACAGTTCAACTCGTGTCTACGTTTTCATAATGTAGCTCATACATCTAATTTGAGTTTGAGCTATTTTCTTAATATTTAGAAACTTCGAATAGTATCTTAACGTAAGGGATTTAAATGAGCTATATGCTTAACTCTCGATAGTATGCTGCGAATCGATTTATGCAGTCATACGTCGTGGCTAGACGGGAGTGGTAACTCCCTTCTTGAGAGTCGTAGGGGTATTCTATGAGTAGTTAGTTGAGGGTGTTTCAAGAATTTTAGTATTGTATCTGTTAGCTTTAGTTTTCCTCTAAACATACTCTAAGCGCCAATGTGTTCATAATGCTCAAGAGATATTGTAAACATAACTCTCGAGTTGAGTTAATAGTGAAATATGCAACGACAACGTAGACGTAGCTATTGTATTCAAAGTGAACTACTATAAGTATGTGTGTTATTTTGATCTTTGCGATTTTAATTGTTGCTTGATTAGGTCGGATTTGGGGCTCAAACCCTAACAATGTACATGTAAAATTTTACCGAAATCAATTCATACAAAATTCTATCTTTATCACAAATTTTAAAATACAATATCTTAAATTCTAAAAATATACCATCTACCCAATTAAAATAGTATTTTATATCCAACCTAATAAAAATGAGTGTGTCATTGTTCTATACGTATTTACGATTTAGGGTTTAAAAAGCAAATCAAGTGCCGTCTTTGTTCCTTTCTCATGGGGGCTGGTGTCCGTAGTGGCTTCAGTTTCTTGCCATCTTGCCTTTGGATCGAGGAAAATGAGATAATGATGAATTTTGAATGACAATGTATTACAGATTTTGTGCTATCAGGAAGTGGGTACATGGTGCATGGTTGAGCGTCGTTGACACAAAGTTGTAGCGAGGGTCTTTGACGATTATCAGCAGAAGATGATTTTTACCGCCGGTCTAAACGAAGTTTACGATGTGGGCAACTAAATTTTTCTCATTGGTGGCTAAAGATACTCCGATTTGCTCGATGTTAGATTTAATATCTCTTCCTAAATCAAGAACTGTTAATAACTGTCAATAATACTCCAGTTGTTTAGGAAAGAGAGCATTAAAAAAACTGTTACGTTTTCATTATTTTTTTTAGTAATGTAATGTCATAGATTGGATAATGTATTTGGTTGTTCTTTTGATTCATCATTTTCGTCGATTAATTGTACTGTTCGAGTTATTAACGAATATTTACTATTATAAACAGATATGTGGATAGAGAAAAAGAAAAGAAAAACAATTGAGTAAGATATTAATTAAGTAAAAAACGTAATTTTTTATTTATTATATCTTAATTTAAATGGGTCAAAGGGCATTTTGTCCCTATTGGACAGTTAATATTTGAAGTGAATACTTTTCAATTTTTAGTTAAACATTGGATAAATGTAATTTCAACGTTTCAGAAAAGTTATTTAGTTATAGTTCCCATAAAAATAGGCCCAACTCAACCAAACGGCGGCGGGCGCGAGTGTGATTGAGATGATCTTGTGATCGTAACCCATCTATAAAGTTGAGTCTTTCTTGGAGACTCGAACCCTTGTATAAGATAAATCTATATATGCATCTCAAAATTCACTTAAGGTGTGACTATTTTACATTCTCACAACACATTCATTTCCTTTCACAACTTTGTGATGTTTTTTTAATATACTTTGATTATTAATTTCACATGATCTCTTAGCTCTGATTTTGAAAAATAAATAATCAATTTTATAGTTCTCACTATGAGGATTATGGATCTTCTAAAATACAAATTTGATGAGTGCACCTCACTAAACTTTGTCACCAAAACAGCCTAATAATTATTATTAAATATCTTAATATCATTTTTCAACAAATTATTCTAAAAAATTATGAGTTCATATAAGTTTTTTTTTATCCATATGATGATGATCATTTGTTTGTCTTATGTTGAATCTTTGTTTGCATGACCAGAGATCTATAGTGAATCTTTTGACGATCTCCTATTTATCTTTCCAGTACGTAATTGTCCTAAGTTAAACTTATTACTTATTAGTGAAAGTACATAAACGAAGTCTGATCCAAACCAAAAACTTGTATTAAAGATCGTTGATATAATATCAATTTACTACGTAATTGCTTAGACGGGTCAATAAGAAACTTATCCACTTACCAAAAACGAAAAATAAAATGAAATATTGTCAATTGATCATTTATTCTTGTGTTTGCTCATGCAATCGACAAAATCTTCGACGAAGATCAAAATTTAAAATTTCAGGAAATTGCGTGGAAATTGCGGAAATTTGAGAAGTCCGGCACATTTACGATCATATGAGCGTTTCGTCATTTTGTGTCTCGGGTATTGCGTCGAAATTGCGTCGAAATTTTCATGTTGTTGCGTCCATTAATGTCGTTTAGCCCATGATATAAAACACAAAAAATATAGTCATTTTTGTCACAATTTCCGTCGCATTCCACGTCGCAATTTCCGTCGCATCGTCCAAAAGCCGACCAAGTTAGTGCAAATTCAACAATATTTTGGAAAATTATGTGGAAATTGCGTTTATTTGTGTTTTTTAGCATATCAATTATAACTTTTAAGGATTTTTCATTTTTTTTTCATTGGATGTTGTTTGTACTTATTTCACGGTGAACATATTATTGTTTTAATATTTTTGGAGAAGTTGTTTTAATATTTTTGGAGAAGTTACCAATTTTAAATTGATGTTAATTGGAAGTTAATTGTTAGAAAATTGTATTTATATATGTATTCGTAAACAAGTATTTGAAAATATGAAAAATGATACATTGTTAGTGAATTTCATGTCTGGATGAAATTATGATGTGCTTAAAACTTATTATGTGTGTTTCTTATATTGTGTTTGACGTTGATATTTTTCAACTTATTATGTGGGTTGATTATATGTATCTGACTTTGAAGTTTGAACTTATTATGTATGTTTGTAATTGAAACTTATTATGTATGTTTGTAATTGAAACTTATTATGTATGTTTAGAATTTTTTATGTGTATGAAACTTATTTTCTATATTTGAAATTGTGCAACATTATTTACGTCGCAATTTCCATATTTTGTCGTAATTTCCGTTGGTATCGCAATTTCCGTCGACATAATTTTTTTCAAATTTTCACATTATTTTCATCGGCCATCACAATTTTTACTTTTTTGGACCATCGACACAAAATCGACAACCGGTATTTCAAACGAAGATAGTGTGCGTCTAATGCTCTAATCATAGTATGCTCATTCAAACCTTGCGCCGGAAAGATCCTTATTGATGGATATGAAAGACTAAAAGGAGAGAAAAGTAATAATAACAAATGATAAAATGAAGGCAAAAGAGTGAGAGACCAAGGTGAATGTTGAGCAAAACGCACTACTACTACCAAAGGGCATGTGATCAAGTCTCACGATGAACTCTTTTATCGCAATGAAAAAAATAAATAAAAATCCCTACAGTGCCTCATGGGGGACTAAATAAAAGTAAATGTCAATGCTATTCCGTTCATGTAAAATAAATGGACTTAATCATGAGCCCACATATTCCGTTCCCCTTTTCGGCTTCGCAAACAAGGAAACAAATTACTAAAGAGAAATTTCATTAAATTGGCTTAATAAGCCATTAAATATCAAGATTAGACCCTAATGTTTAAAAATATCTAAATATGGACTTTTGACCCAAAATCGGACAAAAATACCCCTCTGAACCCTATACATCTCTCACACTTCATTTTTATCATTTCAATCACACTCAAATCCACTCAAATCCTCTCTACTTAAGCGGGTTTCAAAAGAATCATGGGTAAGATTACTAACTTAATCATTTTTACAAAGTTTATGATTGTATATGATAGAATGTAGCAAAAAAATTCGATCAGATCTGAAAACAAAGTCAAAAATCTGGGTTTAACTTGTTTGTACGATGGTATACGATGATGTACGATGAAATTTAAATTTTTGTACGATGAAATTTAGAATAAAAATTGCGTTCTGTACGATGGTATACGATGCTGTACGATGTTGTACGATGCTGTACGATGTTGTACGATGCTGTACGATGCCGTACGATGCCTCTCTGTAAGATGATGTACGAAGCTGTACGATGGTGTACGATTATGTACGATGATGTACGATATAGAAGCTTATTTTGCATAGTTTGACTTGTTTTTTGCAGTTTTTGTCATGATTAACGGCACTTGGGAGAAGGAAGGATACCAATGGGTTTTCACCAATGCAGAATTTCGTGCATTCGTAATTCCGAAAGAGGTAACGTACACAGAGTTAGTAGATTTCTTATACGAGAAGTTCGAGTTAGACAGATTCGCGTTCGACTTAAAACTCGAAGTCCCACACGAAGTCGGTACAATTCCAGTAGGTCCTGCCGTATTGAAGGACAATGGTGATGTTTCGCATTTTATGAAGCACAAATATCGTAATAGATTTCCACTCTGTGTAAGTTTGGTACCGAAACAGATCGAGGTCATTGCACCTATTGCGTATCGAGGACTATGTAAAGGGAAAGATGTGGAAGTTGGAATGGTGTCTCGCAATGAACCGAAGAAGAGACGGAATACTCTTGTTATCGAGGATCGACAAAATGATCCTATAATTGAAAACAAAGACGGTGGCTGTGACGATGACTTGTTTAACGAGTACAAGGGTGCCGGAAACGGTGACGAAGTATACAGGCGTGATAGAGATTCTAATCACAACAGTGACGAATATGATGGACACAATGGTGATGAATACGAAGATGGCGAAGGTGATGAAAACGAAGGTGGCGAAAGTGATGAAAACGACGGTGGCGAAGGTGAAGAATTTGAAGAATTCGCCAATCCCGGAGAATATGAAGAATTTGTGGAAACGTTTACAGTACCGACGGGTCATTGTGAAGCATCGGGTCAATGTCAGCGTGAGCCTCCAATGATCGGATCACCTATCGTTCCTTATTCATGGAAAGCACCTGAGTTCACCGCTGCTGATGTTGTGAAGGAAAACCCGAGTCATTATCCAAGTCATTCTTCTACAGGTAATTTAAGTGGATTCAAATGATATTCAAGTACAATATGAAACCACCTATTGTTTAACTAACCTTTGAAACTAACAGGTAGCTCAAAAGAAATATATATTGGGCAGCAATTTGAAAACAAGCATGAACTGAAGAAACATATCCACCTGTACGCGTTGAAACATAATTTCGAATTTAGAGTGAAATCTTCTTCGAAAAAGAGATGGTATGTTCTATGCAAAGACGAGAGATGCACGTGGAGGTTGATGGGTGTCGTGCAGTGGTCTGAGATATGGGAGATTACGTCGTACGAGGGTAAACACTCATGTGGGCGTGTTGTTCGAACAGAGGGCCATCGAGGAGCGGCACCATGGGTCATCGATCACGTATTTAAAGACAAGTACTCAATTAACTCTATGGCGGAGTATTCGGCGCATAACGTCAGGGAAGAAGTGAAGACAAGATGGGGTGTGAACATATCGTATTTGAAAGCTTGGAGATCCAGGTAGAAAGCTATTGGGTACGTGCGGGGTACGCCGGAACAATCGTACCAGAAGTTACCGTCTTGGCTGTACATGTTGAAGCAAAAGAATCCTGGGACGTTAACAGACTTTGTGCAAGATGGTGACAAATTCAAGTATGCTTTCTTTTCCATTGGGGCGTGTCGTAGAGGCTTCAAAGCATGTCGGCCGGTCATAGCATTGGACGGTGCATTTCTGAAGATAAAATATGGGGGACAGTTGCTTTGCGCAATTGCAATGGATGCGAATTCACAATTATATCCACTTGCATTCGGAGTTGTAGATAGCGAGTGTCATGCTTCTTGGATTTGGTTTTTGAGAAGATTGCGAGAAGCTATAGGTGAAGACGTACCTAATTTGGCGTTCATATCCGATCGCCACATTAGCATCATATATGGTGTCGAGGTTGTGTTTCCTGGTATCCCTCACGGAGCATGTTACCATCATTTACAACTGAATGTCCAACACAAGTTCAAGACATACCATTGTCGCTTTGAACTTTACGATGCGGCTTACGCCTTCAGTAAAACAGCATTCGAAGCTAATTTTAGACAGTTGAGACGTAAGGATGTCGAGATGGCAAAGTATCTCGAAGAAGTTGGTGTCGATCGGTGGGCCAGAGCTTTATTTCCTTGAAAACGGTAAGAGTCTAGAACTTCTTTTGTACTGAATTTTTTATGTCGTCGATTATATATATCAAGTATGTTTTATATAGGTACGACCTAATGACGAGCAACAACGCAGAAAGCTTCAACAACAAAACAAGGAATGCTAGGACGTTTCCCATTACGACGTTGCTCGAGTTTATTCGATTCACACTCCAAACTTGGTTTTTTGAACGAGAAGAGATAGCGAACAAGTTGAACACAAAATTGACACCAACGTGGCAAAATGATCTCGCACAACTAAATAATAAGGCACAGTTTGTCAATGCGTACGGGCTTGGTCTATATGAATGTCATGTCAAAGACGCAAGAGGTGATTTCGATGTAGACCTTATGGCGAAGACATGCACTTGCGGACTACCATAACAATTGAATATCCCGTGCGAGCATTCTATCGCAGCAGCCCAACATCGAAGCGTGGACGTGTACTCGTTATGCAGTGACTTTTATTTGAAGGAGACGTGGATTGAGATGTACAAGGAAGCCATATATCCGGTTGGCGATGAAGATCAATGGGATGTCCCGGATTAGATAAAAAACATGAAAGTTTCGGAACCCGTTGAAAAGAAGCAAGCCGGTCGACCGAAGAAAAGTAAACAAGGAAGAAGAAGAATTAATCGATACCCATCTCAAGGCGAAAAGATTGTCGTCCAGCGAAAATGCGGGAAATGTGGTGGTAGGGGACATAACAGAAAAACATGCACTTGGAGGGATTAAAACTTTAGACTTTGTGTTATTTTTATTTTTAAGTTTAAAACTTTAACGTTTATTTGAGTGACCTTTTTATTTTGTTTAATGGAGTGTCATCTCGCTTTTGTCTGTGAGAACGACGAAGATCTCATCTCGCTTTTGTCCCAAGACTCGTTTTCGTCCACAAATGTCTCGAGTTCTAAACCCTTTGTGAATGTGTGAATTTTTTATGTTTTTTTTTTGGTGAATCTCTTTCATTGAATTACATGTTTATAAGGTACAATAAAAAACATATTCAATCAATAGTCAACAAACCATCTCGATAATATGTTTATAAGGTACTATTACATAGAAAACCAAAAAGATAAAAAATAAACATCCGAAAATACAAAATCACGGGATAAGGTGGTTGTCGAATAAGTCCACGCACCATTTCTTCCTGAACGTTCTCATATTGACACTTTGAAGAGTGTCAAATGATTCGTTCAGTACTAGGTGCTCGACATACTTCAGTGCGAACATCCCGCAATCACCGCTACAACACAAGAATAAGTAAAAGAAATTGTCAAAAAAAGTTGAAACATAACTTGAAAAAAAAAGTTCATTTAACTAATTGTTTAAAAACATAAATTGTCAATAAAAACATAATTGTTTAAAACTTGTCAATAAAAACATAATTGCCAAAAAAAAGTTCAATAAACTTGTCAAAAATCTTGTAAAAAAAAAAAAAAACTTCTAAAATAACTTGTCAATAAAAACATAATTGTTTAAAACTTGTCAAAAAAAAGTTCAATTAACTAGTAAAAAAACTTTTACCTGTATGCACATTGTGGGACGTTGTCCTCGACGAGCCACGTCAGGTTAGCGAACTTAATTTCACCTTGTCCATTCTCCCAGTAAGAGTATGGATGGTTCTTGAAGAAACCACCTATGGCCACAATCCTAGCAAATGCTCGACTCTAAGTCTGAATAATAAACATTTTAACAATGTTAAGTAACCCTTATAATTTAATTAATTGTTGCTCTAAGGTAATAATTGTGAATAACATAACATTTTACGTACGTCCATCAGCTCAGTGAAGTCCTTTTGATTGTTCGACGACTGCATGAGATCCTTTTGGCAGTCGAGGACGGTAATGGTCCAGGCCTCGATGTCAATTCGAAATGTGAACCAATGAAGGTTCTGGAAGTTCACGACGAACAGGATCTCGCGAGCACCATCCCAAGGCAAAATATCGGTGTCCCTATACCCAGTCATCAGGCTAATAGTTGCCCTCATGTCCCAATCTACGGGTTCGGGCTCTGCTCCCAGCTCGATGGCCTTTTTGATGTTCGCTTCTTCCGTTCTGAATCGGCCGTACACGTGCTGGACCCACCGACAATCCATGATTCGGACGTCTTGCCGATATCCGTCGAGAGCTCGTTGGCGAGCCCGAATCATGTGAATCATAGCATCAATATGCTAAGACATTACAAACATATAGCGTTATTTTAAATTGATAGGGAAAGTGAAATTATATAATAACGTACCGAATCATGTAGCCATCTGGTTTCTGTCAATATCGTGTCGAAGAAATTCGTGTCTCCGTCGCACGTTTTCAGTCGAGCAGACTCCATGAACTTGCCTTCCCACTTTTTTGTCCGCACCCACTTAACGAAATTATCAAACTATTTTTGCTTCGCGTCCTTCAACGGCTTGAACTTGGGGATCGGCTTTTCCAAATACTTGGGCCTCGTCGGATCAGTGAATTCGGCCCAACGCGACGACTTCTGTCGCACTTGCCGATCTGGACGTGCCGGAGTAAGCTGTGCCTTCTGTCTTTTCCTTAGAGGAGTTGTGAGCGGGCGTAGCTTATCCGAAATGTCTTCTCTACGAGGACTCGACGAAGACGTCGACAACCTGGGAGAAGTCACCAGCCTGATCTCCGATCGCTTCGACGACTCGCGATGCGTTGAAGACGGCTTCTTCGACTTCTTCGATGACTTGCGATGCGTAGAAGACGGCTCTGACTTCTTCAATGACTCGCGATGCGTAGAAGACGGCTCTGCCTCGTGCGATAGAGACGCCGGCTTTTGACTAGCCACCGGAGGAGGAGGAGGAGGAGAGGTCCGGCGTTTACGACCATCAGCTTGGATCGTGGGAATTTCACCCCCAGGCAAGCCCGTTGCGTCCTCGAACAAAATGTTCAGCCTCTTCCACATAGAAAGCTGAAAGTCAAAGTAATAAAATATGTCACAAAATTTAAACTTGTCACAAAAATTTAAACTTAACTCTAAAACGTTAAAATAAAATTTAAACTCAACTCTAAATTTTAAACTCAACTTTAAAACGTTAAATTATATTTAAACTTAACTCTAAAACGTTAAATTATATTTGAACTTAACTCTAAAACGTTAAATTAAATTTAAACTCAACTTTAAAACGTTAAATTAAATTTAAACTCAACTCTAAAACGTTAAATTGATTTAAATATAACTTGTCACAAAATCTAACCTGGTTAACACTCATGCGCTCAACTCTACGGCCGGTCGTGCTAAGAGCACGTAAGACTATCCCTTGTGACTGAATCATTTGTTTTTGGGATGCTCGCAGTTGTTCTTGAGATGCTCGCAGTTGTTCTTGGGAAGCTCGCATTTCTTCCCACATTTTCCGTGTTATGACAAAGGGCTCGGGAATGTCGGCGCGAGAGGTCGGTGTGGGCCTTGATCCCATTGGGGGAGTGGTCGGTGTGGGCCTCGATCCCATTGCGGGAGTGTCTGACACGTGTTCGTCGTCGGAGTCTCCGACGATGACATCTTCTGCAACAGTCGCGACTCGATCTATTTCTTCTTCGATATCTCGCGGCTCTGTCGCATCTTCTCCCTCGACGTCTATGGGATACAGACATTTGCTCGTCTGTGTCTCGAGGAGAGTGAAAAATTCTTTCTCTGGTGCCCTTGGTCTCAGCATTTGAAGAACACCCACCTACAATACATTAATAAACGTTACCAATATTCCAAAATAATGTAAAATACATTAATAAACGTTAAATAATAAAAAGTTACCGTTTTTTTTATTCAGGACGGCCTCGATGTCTTTGCACATGATGATCACATTACTAGACCACGAGTGCATCCTGGGCGCACGAATCCCCTGGTTCGACCCGAACCTCATCCCGATTTCTGGGATAGCCTCGTACGCCCAGTAATGAAGGGTATGGAGATTATCCGTCAATGTGTACTTGGCCTCTTTCTGTGCCACGTCCGGCTTGTCCTTCAACTTCTTTTGCAGCGTCTCGTGATAACGCCGTAGGTTCACCGAGAGGCTGGAATACATCTCTGCCAACTCAAATTTCCCCAAGGCATCTTGAAGAAGAAGGGGAGGTCTTGAACGATGTATAGAAATTTTTGCCACCTTTCTTCGATGGCTTTGTTGGCCGGCTGCCCCAGAAGATACCCATAGACGAATACGAGCAGCCCGAGCTTGAACGCATTGTCAGGGCTTCGACATATGGTGAACGCGTTGATCAACGCGCTCAACTTGCTTCCGGCTACGCCGTTCAAGTGATCCGTGATCAATCGATCGTTGTTTCGCTCGTCTTGTTCGGCTTTGGTCGGACCGTCTTCATAGCTCATCCCCGAGACGAGTGCGTACTCGAGGCGTCCAAATCGTACTCGTTTGCCTCCGATACCAAAATGTATCTTCCCCCGTACCGTCGCCTCGATCTTCTTCTGAAGGAGAGTATGTACGAGCACCGGTGAGAAACCAAGCTCGCTCTCCGTAAAAAATTGCTCGAACGGAGTCCCGAGGATTCGTTCTTTTATCCCGAGCTCATCGAATCTACTCCGTACCAGCTTCAATATCCCCGTCCCACCGTAGGTGATACGCCCCGGGAATGAGACGTTGTATATGTAGTTCAAATGGTCCTAAAAAAACAACAAAATAAGGTCAGAATCACAATTCATCGTATGGCATCGTACAAACTCGTATAGCATCGTATAACAAAAAATTCATTTTTTTTTTTAAATCTATCGTACGGCATCGTGCAGCATCGTACAGCATCGTAAAACAAAAAATTTAATTTTTAAAAAAAATCATCGTACAACATCGTATAGCATCGTACGACATCGTACGACACTTTTTAAAAAACATAAACCTATCGTATCGCATCGTATCGCATAGTACAACTCTATGAATTTCATCGTACGACATCGTACCGCATCGTACGACATCGTACGATGCATGATTCTCATCGTACACTGCCCCCAATTTTTAACCATAACTTTCTAAATACGATAAAAAACAGCTCAAATAACCACAAATCAGATAAATCCTAAGTCCTAATACCTATTCTGACTATTTTTGATGAGATATAACAAGAAATTAGTTGAAAAACTCACATTTTTCGACGTTTTGAGAGCTCGGGATTTCTGAGCATCACCGCCGCCGGAGATTGAAGCTTGTGTATCGTACGCCATCGTAATGACTCGTACAGGGTCGTATTGACTCGTATGATATCATACGAGAAATTTTTTTGGATGAGAAAGAGTTTGAGCGAGTGATAAAGTGATAGTGAGAGGGAAAGGCTCGGTTCAAATGAGCTGATATAGTCACAGGGGCATTTTTGTCTATTTTCGGTACAAAAGTCCATATTTAGATATTTTTAAACATTAGGGTCTAATCTTGATATTTAATGGCTTATTAAGCCCAATTAATGAAATTTCTCTTACTAAAGGCTCGAGAGTAAATTCAATTTTGTTGGAGCGACTTTCTCGTATATACTTACTTGGATGTCAAGAAATTCTATTCCCCTTAACGTGTGCTTGTTACGTCACCCAGCCAAAAAGATATTCAAGTTTTCCTAATTACTATTAAGAATGATTTTCATCAGCGGTCATGTCAATGCTCTTACTATTACGTCAATCGCACAATATAGTTTACTGTTTACTGCAAAATTGGTTTAGAAAGTTAAATATTCGAATATTCATTTAATTGAACATTCATTTAATAAAGGGAAAATAACATATTTATACCGTGTTTTAGTGAAATGTCGAGTTTAACCTTCGGTTTTCAAAAATGTCGAGTTCATACCATCTGTTTAACTAAAATGACGAAATTATACCCTCTGTTTAACTAAAGTGACGAAATTATACCCTTAAATAGACAACAGTGTCACGAATATTCTTTTTATTGACTTTTCATTGACGTTGACTATAATATTTATATATAAACACCAATTATCTTTATTCATTCGCGCCATATATATAATTTATTTAAAAACTAAAAAATAAACAACAGTCTATTAATCGTGAAGAACACAGAAAGAGGCAAAGGGGTAAATATCGATAGTTGATAGTCATCAAAATCGCATATTCGAACAGAGAATCCAGGATTTAGAGTTACAATTCGAACACGGAATGAAATCATTTCTTAGGAGGTATGAGTTTTATTATTTAATTTCAATTTAAGGCTATTTTTATTTCAAAATTGAGAATTTGGAAGTTAGGGCACTGATTTAGATTTGATTTGGTTTTTCTTATATAAGAGTTAATATCAATGAAAGAGAGATTTGTGACGCTGTTATTCATTTCAGGGTATAATTTCGTCATTTTAGTTAAACAGATGATATAATTTCGTCATTTTAGTTAAACAGAGGGTATGAACTCGACATTTTTGAAAATCAATGGTTAAACTCGACATTTCACTAAAACACAGGGTATAAATGTGTTATTTTCCCTTTAATAAAATTTGGTTTTGGATTAAATCGGTCAATTTATTAGTTCAAAATTTTTAAAATAAAATATTTAGATTCAATTATTGAAATAGTCAAAACCGATTGCACCAATCCAATTTCATTCTTATCTCATAATTATATATATATATATATATATATATATATATATATATATATATATATATATAGTAGGTCAATATATACCATTATGGCTTATTCTCTCCTAAAATTGTGTTTGATATATGGAAGTAAAAGACGCATTTGAGTTACTAACCATTCTAATGTGGCTTAATTAATAAACACTATATCATCAAAAGACACATAAAAAAAATTTAAACTTAACCTCTTGGACACCTAAAGCTAAAAAAAGATATATATACCCATTTTTTTTTTGTTTTTTTGTTTTTTTTTTTTACAAAAATACAAAACTATTGAAACTTTACTAACACCGTCCAAAATTTGATTTTTAAGAAGTATCACAAATTTACCTAAAACCATCATAAAATATGGAAATTGTGGGTTAGGCCAAGTGTGATATTTAAATTCTTTGAAACGTATTTAAATTTAATTGCTGAGCGTTCAAAATTTATAGACTTCATTTAAGGAAATCATCTAAATCTTGGAATTTTTTTTATCTAATAATACACGATATAGTGTATGATATAGTGTTATAGTGATATAATACACGATAAAGTTCGAGAATAATAAAACTCTAGAAAACACAAGTACGTAGAAAAACGTATGATATAGTGTTATAAGATGAAAGCTTATCAAGTAACTTGAATGAACAACTTCAAGAACACAGACACGACAAATTTTGAAAAACAAAGAGATTATGGAGATATATAAAGAAAATAATGATTGTGGAGAATGATTAGATAGAAGATGTATAGTTAAGTAGGGTATTATTCTCTTTCTAAATATCCACATAACTGCATGAGTTTATTCTATGTCATTGATGAAGGATTTCACCATGAATTTTTCTGTGTTCAGTAGCAATATTCTTGTTATTCTATATTGGGAGTATTGAGTCTGGGTCAATCTAGTCAGTTATTATTTTCTTCGCTTGTCGTTTATGGTTTTGTTTGTTTACGACAAGTCGTTTTTGTTTGCGAGCTTTACTCGCTGACTTGTATAAGTATTAGCTGCTGTGTTTGAGTTAATGATGAATATCAATATCAGAGAATTATTTCTTTTCAAACATTCTCTTCTTCCTTCTTTCTCGTTCTTGTCCAATCTCAAGATCGTGAAATGCAACATGGTATCAGAGCGCAAATCCGCAAAATCGTGCACTCTTCTCAAGCTTTCTTGACCTAGTTCTCATCACTGCCTTCAAGCCACCATGAATCCGAGCACAAAGGAATCCGCTGATTCGCAATCGATCGTTGCGACAGAGAAGCTTCCGATCGATGATCCGATGGAGAATCCCTATTATCTCCATCACAGCGACAATCCAGGAGCAATTCTCGTCTCTCAGCTGCTCAATGGTGATAACTACGCTTCTTGGAGTCGATCTATGCTAATCGCTCTTTCTGTGAAGAACAAGTTGGGATTCGTCGATGGAACAATCTCCAAACCAGAACAGAATAATCCAAGATTCAATGCCTGGAAGAGAAACAACAATATCGTTGTCTCGTGGCTCCTCAACGCCGTGTCGAAGGAAATCGCGGCGAGCATTCAATTCGGCGATTCAGCTGAGGCGGTGTGGAAAGATCTTCGAGAGAGATTTCAGCAAAGCAATGGTCCTAGAATCTTCCAAGTCTTGAGAGATCTTGTCAACCTAACTCAAGATTCCAGGACCGTATCCACACACTTCACAAGAATCAAATCTCTGTGGGAAGATTTCCAGTCATTCAAGCCCAATTGTTCGTGTGGAGGCTGTAAATGTGGAGCGACGAAGGAATTGGCTACATTCAACGACAACATCTACGTCATGATATTCCTCATGGGATTGAATGACTCGTACGCTAGCTCTAGAGGTCAAATTCTGCTCTTGGATCCCATACCGCCAATTAACAAGGTGTTTTCTCTTGTTGCTCAAGAAGAAAAACATAGAGCAGTCGGATTAGAATCTTCTACTCAGGAGCAGTCAAACACCAATGCCATGGCGGTCAAAGATGATTCCACCTCCAAGAAGACCAACAAGAAGGATCGCCCCTACTGCACTCACTGCAAGATCCCTGGCCACACGGTGGACAAATGCTTCAAAATTCATGGCTATCCACCAGGGTATACACCAAGATCCAAGGCTTCAAGCGGCAACTCAGAAGGACAACAAGAGAATCATCGAAGTGCCTCTATCAATGCCCTCACAGATGATCAGTGTCACCAATTGATCGAGATGCTCTCCAACAAGCTCACCTCAACCTCATCTTCCTCTGCCAAGACCAAAGCTGACGCAAATCTTGCATCCTTCCAAACAGGTTTTTGTTGTTCAGTAAAGGTTTTACATTCGACAAGTAGGTTTGGCAAAGCATGGATTCTTGATTCTGGTGCCTCAAAGCACATTTGCAATCAGAAATCCATGTTTATATCCTTGAGTCCTACATATGGGTCGACTGTCACCTTGCCTAACAACAGTGTCATTTCAGTACATTACTTTGGAGATGTTAAAGTAAACTCTAAACTTATTCTGCGTGAAGTCTTATATGTTCCTGTTTTCAAATATAACTTGTTGTCTGTTAGTGCCATCACTAAGAACAACAAGGTCGGAATAGCCTTCACTGATACAGGATTTATTATACAGGATTCGCTCAGCAAGAAGATGATTGGGAAGGGTGACCAAGTGGATGACCTATACGTGCTGACTGAAGACAACACAAATCCGATCAATGCAGTCTCGGCACGACTTTGGCACAACCGATTGGGACACCCCTCCTACAAGAAAATTCTTTCACTCAAAAATGTTTTACAGTTCAACTCCTCTACTCAGGACCCTGATCCTTGTATCATCTGCCCTATGGCAAAACAACACAGACTTCCTTTTACTAACTCTGTTCATACTAGCGAACATGTTTTCGATCTCATTCATGCAGATGTGTGGGGACCTTTCCACACTGTTTCACACAGTGGTTACAGGTTCTTTCTTACCTTGGTAGATGATTTCAGTCGTTTTACATGGGTTTATCTACTTAGAAGCAAGTCTGATGTGCTCAAAGTTGTTCCTAATTTCATTACCTTCATTGAGAAGCAACTTGGAAAACCTGTAAAATGTTTTAGATCCGATAATGCAAAAGAACTTACTTTTACTGATTTTTTTGCTTCGAAAGGGATCATGCATCATTTCTCGTGTGTTGAAACTCCACAACAAAATGCAGTTGTGGAGAGAAAGCACCAACATCTCTTGAATGTTGGAAGAGCTCTTCTGTTCCAATCTCATTTGCCTATAGAATTCTGGTCTGAATGTATTCTCACCAGTGCTTATTTGATTAATCGCACCCTTTCATATGTTCTGAACAAAAAAACTCCTTATGCGGTTCTTTTTGACAAAGAGGTTGATTACTCTAATCTAAGAGTCTTTGGCAGCCTGGTTTTTGCCTCTACCCTACACAGCAAAAGGACCAAGTTTGAGCCCCGTGCGAGAAAATGCGTGTTCATAGGGTATCCTTATGGTGTGAAAGGTTATAAACTCCTTGACATCGATACTCGAGAAGTTTTTGTCTCGAGAAATGTCGTTTTTCATGAGAATGTCTTCCCATATGCTGTTAATGGTTCTAAGTCTCATTCACACTGCAGTGATTTTTTCAGTGACATAGTGCTTCCAAAATCTCTTAGTAGTGTTGATGCAGGTGAAATACCTGCTAGAACTGACGTTGACAGGACTAATCAGACAGCTGTTCTCAGTGACCAAGCCATCATTCCAATCGACTCAAATGAAGAGGAGTTATTGCTTAACATGCACACTAACGAACCTGCCCCATCCAGTGCACCAGATGAAGAGCTTAACCAATCTAGCCATGATGTTCAGGCTGCTGCTCACCCTATCAGGAAGTCATCAAGGACTTCTAAACCCCCCACCTATTTACAGGATTATCATTGTGATCTTGCCCAAGCAGAGACACAACCTCAACTTTTTTTTACTTCTCCACATAGCCTTAGCCATGTGTTGTCTTATGATCGCCTATCACCTGCATATAAGGCCTTTACTCTTGCTATTTCTTCTGTTTTTGAACCAGAGTTTTACCATCAAGCAGTGAAACATGAGGAGTGGAGGGCAGCTATGGATGAGGAGTTGGATGCTATGAAAGCCAACAGGACATGGTCCATTGTCCCACTCCCGGCTGGAAAAAAGGCCATTGGATGTCGATGGCTGTACAAAAACAAATTTCACTCCGATGGGACTTTGGCAAGACGAAAGGCAAGGCTCGTTGCGAAGGGATATACGCAGCAAGAGGGATTGGACTACACAGAAACCTTTTCACCAGTGGCCAAATTGGTCACTGTGAAAATGCTGTTAGCTGTAGCAGCTGCAAAAGGGTGGAGTTTGGCTCAGATGGACGTCAATAACGCGTTCCTCAACGGCGATTTGGATGAGGAGGTTTACATGACAGTGCCACTAGGAGTTCTTCCTCAGGGGGAGTCAGCGAACAAGGACTTAGTGTATCGGTTACACAAGTCCATCTATGGGCTTAAGCAGGCGTCTAGACAGTGGAACCTCAAATTCACTGAGGTGCTTTTGGCTTTTGGATTTTCACAGTCCAAAGCAGATTATTCTCTTTTCACCCGTGGACATGACTCTAGTTTCGTGGTCATTGTGTTATATGTGGACGATATTGTCATCGCTGGCCCAAGTCAATCCTTGATTGAAGAAGTTAAGAGCTACTTGAAGACCAAGTTCAAAGTCAAAGATCTTGGTGAGCTGAAGTACTTCCTCGGATTGGAGATTGCCAGGTCCAAATCAGGAATATTGGTTAGTCAACGCCAGTATGCTCTGAACATCCTCAGTGATATGGGATTCTTAGAGTCCAAGCCAGCGAAGACACCTATGGACCCGAGAGTGACTCTCAATGATACTGAGGGTGATTTGGTCGAAGATGTTACCACATATAGACGGCTGGTAGGGAGACTGCTTTATCTCACAATTACCAGACCGGATATTACTTTTGCTGTACACCAGCTCAGCCGGTTTATCTCAGCGCCACGAGAGACACATCTACAAGCTGCGCACCATCTTCTTCGATACCTGAAGAGTCAACCAGCATTGGGTTTATTCTATTCAGCGACATCGACTATGCAGCTGCGTGCCTTTTCAGATGCTGATTGGGGCACATGTCCGGACACCCGTCGATCGATCACAGGCTTCTGCGTGTTCCTTGGTGATTCGTTAGTGGCGTGGAAATCAAAGAAGCAAGCTACTGTCTCGCGCTCCTCTGCTGAATCAGAGTATCGAGCTATGGGGTCTGCAGCAAGTGAATTGCTTTGGCTTCAACAGATTCTTCGAGATTTAGGAATCACGCAACAAGTTCCTACAGTGTTGTACTGTGATAACAATGCTGCCCTGCACATAGCTTCAAATCCGACCTTTCACGAGAGGACTAAACACATCGAAGTCGACTGTCATTTCATCCGTGATCACCTGAGGCGTGGAGATTTGAAGTTACTTCATGTTCGGACAGCCATGCAACTGGCAGACATTTTTACCAAGCCACTAGCTTCTCCTCTTCTTCATCACATGCTGAGCAAGATGGCTCTTAAGAACGTTTGCGCGCCATCTTGAGGGGGAGTATTGGGAGTATTGAGTCTGGGTCAATCTAGTCAGTTATTATTTTCTTCGCTTGTCGTTTATGGTTTTGTTTGTTTACGACAAGTCGTTTTTGTTTGCGAGCTTTACTCGCTGACTTGTATAAGTATTAGCTGCTGTGTTTGAGTTAATGATGAATATCAATATCAGAGAATTATTTCTTTTCAAACATTCTCTTCTTCCTTCTTTCTCGTTCTTGTCCAATCTCAAGATCGTGAAATGCAACATTCTATGCAATTTTTGTTAGTTTTTTTTAGGCATTTAAACAAATTGACTCAAGAGCGAATATACTTGATGTTAAAAGCGTATATAACTCACACCGAGAAAATAATTAAAGAGTAGAAAAACGTTACACACTTATACAAAAGTGCATTACATCGTCAAACCGATGCAGGACTCTAATGCACCTTTTGTAGCCAAACAGTGACTAACAAGTTTGACTATATGATACTATATATATATATATATATATATATATATATATATATATATATATATATATATATATATTAGAATTGTGAGATTCACACTTAAAAATAGCTCAAGAAAACGAAGGATTGTCAACACTTATATAGACATATTACATGCATACTCAATCAATGTGGGTCATCCTAATACTTTGAATCAAACGTGGTTTTTCAATCACACACACACTGCGCGTGCGCGCGCGCGCGTATATATATATATATATATATATATATATATATATATAAAGCAATACCCGGATTTCACTATTCACACAGACTCAAATCCATGTTCATTCTACAGTACGGAGATAATTTTGCATAATTACAACATTTTATGGTTTTGCCATTAGATATGAAAAAAAAAACAACTAAAAGAATTCAGATTAAAATACCCTAAACATTAAACAATATTATAAGTTCTACCATTCTAACTCTCTCGATGAATCCAGATATTTGTGGAAAGGACCTGAACATTATAAAAATTACATTAATAGCCATGTGCAGTCGTCTCGAATTCTCCAAAGCTTTGCTGAAATCTTTATTTCATCAAAATCCAGATATTTCGGGAAAGTTTGTTTTTCTTCCCAATCTGCCTATATATATCATCAATAGCTTTGAAGTTTCTCGGCTCTCATTTATGTGTAAAATGTAATTACCAAGTAGCCATCTCATTTACCCTGCTTTCATCTGAGAAATTGGTGTTTTTTAAAAGAAAAATTGAAGTCTCATTCTCGGATTCAAAACGAAACCAAAATAAACTATACATTCAGAGGACGTTCAACAAATAATGTACAAGCAGCTAAAATGCATTACTATAAATCCATCCTTCGTCCATGTTTTCATCTGAGCAATTGTTTTTTTAAGGTAACAAACAGGTTTAAAAAACCCAACACAATAAAAAAAGGCAAACACTTTAAAATTCAACACAAAACAATCTACTTTCCTCAATCTTCCAAAACCCTAAAATTAGATAAACCAAGCAAATCCATGCAAAAAAGAAAAAGCAAATAACAACCCGACGTGAGCGAACTATTGGAAGAATTGTAAATAAAGAGGATTTATTTACAAGTGTATGGGTGATTTGTGACTAATATTTGAGTGGGGTCCACTCATCGAAATTTGTTAATTCTTGCGTATTCTTATTCCTCGTTACGATGGGTATAAGATTGATTATTGATTTGCCAAAATCATTAATATAATGAATGAGAAATTGATGCTCAAAGTATGTTTAAGAGAACACATTTGTTATGTGTAAATGAAGTGAATTGCAAGAGTTCCACATGGGTTTGGGTAAGTGTGTTGTGTAGTGTATATATACTATCCTCTTTCTTTAGTAGATAAGTAAGTGCAAGAGAGGAGAGTGTGGGTGAGTTAACTCTTAACCCCTCACGCGCGCACGCACACACACACATTCTCGGGTTCGGGTTTGGGAATATCTCGGACTCGGGCTTGGGCTTGGGCTAATTCCTATCTTTTATTGCAAATTTCACTTCTGAAAGTTCTAATTCCTCAAATAACTCTTGTAGTATTTTGAGAACTAAACCGTAACCGTGTGCATTAAGGCAACGGTTTGTAAACCGTGTGCATTAAGGCTGGGCGGTTTTGAGAGCGTTTGTAACATCTCATTATGAGTGTTAATGGAAATAAAAGCCTTTAAGGCTGGACGGTTTTGGTCTAGTTCAAATTCGTAACCCCACTGTTCCATTGCCCCATAAAAGGATGCTTAATTCTCATTCAAACACAATAAAAACCACAATCTCCCACTGTTCCCGAGCTTCCTTCTTCCTCAGAAATATTTTTCTTTTGTTTGTCTCGGTGATAGTTTCTGACACAGGTTCTAGTTCGTCGTCGATACACTAAGTGGTGCCTTTGTGTGTCATGCGTCGTTGTATCCTGGGAGACTGTCGCCCAGGTAATCATGCACCTGAGGAGGGCGATAAAAAGCTTCAAGGAAACCGTCCAACGGGCCTCGACTCTTTCCTTGCCGACTTCTTCGTTTTTGTTACTATTTCCGATTTTTGTTCTATATTTTATTTCATTGCTTCTGTCTTTATTTTCCTGTCAATATTATTTTGTAATATTGCTAACACGAACCCCCAATCACAACGATCAAAACAGGGAAATCTAGAAATAGGTAAAAGATTATAATTTTTGAGAGACCTTGAGTGAGAAGGCGATTAACGGTTTCGTTTGGGTTCATGTTACAGTCTTTGAGCTCCTCTTGGATTTTCAAACGAGAAAATAATAAAATTTTGAACATTCACATGATGGACGATATATGAGGCTGTGAAGAACGAACAACATTGAGCTGAGCAATCCTCATCGACTTCGTGACGTTGATCAGATTGATGTGGTGAGTTATAGCGAAGACGGTCTCGGTGATGGCTCCCAAGTCCTTGATGGAGTTGGAAGTGATGGCCTGAAGCTGAGAAGAGTTTAAAATTTTGAGGTCGGTCGAATCTCGATAGAAGTTTCTTTTTCTTCTTCTTTCTTATTACTCCTCCCTCTCTCTCCCCATAACGTTATTTTTTTTTATAAAACTCTTTTGAATAGAATAGAATGGCGAAGATACAAAAGATGCGTAAATGGGTAATGGTCTATCTATTCAAAGCGAAAAAATGGATGCGTTTTTTTTTAATCATAAAAATATAATAAAATCAACGTGGCTGATATATATATATATATATTTTTTTTTTTGCTAGAAACAACTAGCTGATATGGAGAAAGGGTTGTTGTACGTATAGGTGTCATTCAATGAATTATATAAGAAACACGAACGTGTGGAAGACAAAAAACTGTTTCAAGTGTAACTAACGTTTAACAATTATTTGATGAACATTTGTCAAATAAATTTATAATACATTAGTTTATTGTTATTTTATTTCTAATAAATTAGTTAACATTCATTTAATGTTTGAATCGTATATGTTGTCTTGAACATTATTCTCTATCAAAAACTTTGTTGAATCGTGCTGTTTGTCCCAATAAATTATCTCATATGATTTATCTATTCTAATAACAACCACAAAGAAGATTTTTTTTATTTTTTTTTTTTTTTTTTATTTTAAGGAAACCACAAGAAAGTTAAATAATGTAAGTTATATGTTCAATGAATTTAAGAAAAATGTATTAAAATATGACCATTAATTATATTGATAAATTGCAATGCACAATTTTATATTTAGAAGTTGGTGTATTTCATTTAATTTTTCAAATTTATTATATATTTTATTTAGTGCAAAAGGTGTCAATTAGAAATATATCATCAAACTAATAATGAGTAAATTACATGTAGAAATTCGTTACCTCAAAAACATAAAACAAATGTGATGCCATTGAATATATATATACTTTCATCAAAACGAAAGTAAACGATAATTGCTCGCTGAAAAATATTATAACATTATAAATAAATTCATTATAGAAAGAAAGAAAGAAAAAAAATATTTAAATTTAAAACAAAAAAACTACTTTTTCAATATGCCGTTTGTATTTATGTTAATTGTTCCTATCTATTTATTGGACAACAAACAATTTTTTTTTTCTTTTGTCATTCTGTATAATTAACAAGGAAAAAAATGCCGGCGAATTTCCCGGATTTTCGCCGGGAAATTCGTTTCCGGTGGGTCAACGGCCGACGATAGGCTAAGGTGTCGTTTCGTCGTTTTATGCCGAGCGAATTTCCGGGAAACTGTGAAATCCCGAAATAATTTTTTTTATTATATAGATTTTTTTTTTTTTTCCTTTTTTAAGTTTGGATATATTTATAAGGTGGGTTATATATAAATATATATATATATATATATATATATATATATATATATATAGAGGTAGGCATGCAGCATATATATATGTGAGTATATTATGGACTTGGTTTGATATAATAAATATTATATATAGAAGATATTTCTTTTGTTACGTGGTATAAATAAATACATATATATATATATATATATATATGGTATAGTATATAATATTTTGTAGACTGTAGACTTTTGTTTTATATTATACAACATCTTTCTTTCCTTAACGTGAAAGGAAGCCAATTTTTTTTAAACAATTAATATATATATATATATATATATATATATATATATATATATATATATATATCACACATGTATTTTGGGCTTTAAAAGAATCAGTTACGTCTATACTTTTTCACAGGAAAAGTTGCGCGTGAGTTTGTTATTTTATGCGTAGTTGTAGTAGGTTTTCTTTTATGCCAAAAGTCTTATAAATACATCGGACCCCATAATCCCTTTTTTTTTTTTTTTTTTTTTTTCACGCCATTCTATCTCTCAGCCTCCCTCACGATCTCTCTCTCCCTATATTCACTTCTCTTCCCTCACAAATAAAAACCCTAATCACCAAATAGTCACCTTAATCTCTAGGTTTTGGGTTCAACAAGTGTTAGTGAGTTTTTCCAATCTCTTTTAAGGTATTTTTTCTTCGTGCTCAGTTCATACTATCCCTTTATTTATTTTTTATGCTTTTATTTCGTTTTTCATAAGAAAAATTAGGTTTATTATTTCCTGTTTAGAAATCAGTTTTAAGCAGTGTCAAAATCGCACGTTTTAAAATAGCTATAAACGGTTTTTGGATCTAATTTTTTTACAGATTATACTTTCACATGTTATTTAATTGTGGTTTAAATTTTAGAATTTTTCGAGTTCTCCTTATTATTTTATGAATTAATTGCGATCAGTGCGCAGACTAGTTTTTACCCTGATCTTTTTACAACAAAACGTCTTGTTTATATATCTACAAAATTCTTTTTGAGCTAATTTTTATACACGGCCTAGTTCTATATGTTTATGATATCTACTCCAAATTTTAGAATTTTTGGATGCCCACAGAATATATTTGGGATAAAATCCAAACGGTGCGCAGAATCGTTCCAAAACAGTTTTTGTTTTTAAAAAGACTAAATATTGCTTTCTTACACTTTTTATTTTTTTAAAAATAATCTGAGCATATTCTGTACATGCCTCTGAAGTATGAAGTGTTCCAAATATTATTTCGCTCTCACAGTAATTTTTATAGATTTATTTAAAAAAAAAATATTTTATCGACCCCAAGGGTATTTTTGTAATTTTACACCTTCAGCCGAAATTTTGAAATTTCCAGAAACTAAGTCATGTATTAAATCATTTTCTTACCTGTTAAGTAATAGTCAACCTTTTCCGTTTAGGTTCCGAGTCATTAAGAGCATCATTTTCCTTCGACGGTCTTCGATCGTAATTCCGATATCCAGGTGAGAATAATCTCACTGCAACACGGATTAGTTCAAAATATACTAAGTATTATGTGATATGAAGTATTTATGTATTGTGTGAATTTTTGTGTGTGTGTTTGTTCGGAATGTGCTTGGTATGATTTGGTATGACGATATGTGAGTTATGTTATCTTATGATGTGTGTATTAGAATATCTATAACACATCTTATCTTGCTAGCTATGTTATCATGTATGTTTTTTTTTTCTTATGTCGCTCATGCTTTTAACGTAATAAACACGGTTAATAAGTTAAGTAAGCAAGAGAGTCGTACCACCTCGAACTACGGAGGTAACTAGAGGAATTTCTCGAGCCGAACCACGGGCTCACATAGAGAGTTCCTTATATGTTTATGTATGTGACGGGGCGTTCTATGGGAGGTCGCAGCCCCATGGTTCGTTACCAAAGTGTACACTGAAATCGGTACGGCTACTCTAGGGGACCCTCGAACTAAAATACGATAGACGTTTAAATAGGGTATCTCATGTCACGGTTAAATTTAAAATACTAATAACCGGTTCATGCATTTTATTTTATTACTTATGTTTTGTGAGTTATAGTTATTCTCGCTGAGCGTTAGCTCACTCTATGTTTATACGTCCGTGTTGTAGGTAAACAACATATGAGCAAGTGAGGAGGGTGGATCAGCGGCGGCGATAGCGAGAGGGTTGGGTTATGGTTGCCGTTTTCGAAAATAAAAAAAGACTTCCGCTTTGCTTTCAGTTTTCAATAATCCAAACCCAAGGTTTTATTTTTCATGGTTAAAGTTATGTTTTTTTTTCAATTTCGTTAAAGGTTACGACTTTATTTATGGTATTTATTTCACAATAGTATTTTTGGGTTTTAATTTCCGATTATGCAACTTCGACTTTTTGGTTGTTTTCGTTCATCAAGTTTTAAATGAAAATTTATTTTTAGGTTATGAGTTTCCAAACTTATATTTTAAGTTATGTTTAAAAAAAAAAAAAATTTACCTCAAATTTTCTTAAGTTTTAAAAAAGTAAGATAAGTAAGACGGTCCGAAAAGTCGGGTCGTCACAGAAACGGCGAGAAATTTCGGCGACTTTCGTTTTTAAAATTGGCCGAGTATTGAAGAAGAAGAAATGAAGATGGTGGTGGTGGCGTGGTGTACGAAGATGACCGAAGAAGAAAGAGAAAACTTGGAGTTTTCTTTACTTTATTTTTTTGTATGTAAAGTGTAAACGTCTGATTCAAAACTGACACATTGCATTTAATGAAAACTTGCCAATTACATAATGAATGACATATCAAATATTACCATTTGAAATTGTGCCAACTCAGAAAAAAAAAAAAAAAAAGTTGTGCCAAATATTGCCGATTGGACTTTAATTACCGTATTTAAGAAAAAAAAATAATATAAAAATATTAATACTATTAAAGATCATAAGATATTGTGCAAAATAACTTACAACAATACCAAAACATGAACTTTAGCCTAATAAATAAGAGCAAATATAAATAACTAAATAAAAGTAATTGATTTATTTTTAATATTAAACCACCGTGAAAGGATAAACCAAATAATTGAACGACCAATGAAACCGTCACATTTACAATTAAACCCATACAAATTATTATAGGTATTAAACCCAAAACATTATTATATATATATATATAATTATGTATTATCTTTTTAATATATTAGGAAACATTATTTCCGTTCGGTTTTCCATCGACACGTCGGTTTTCCATCGAAAACGGCATTTGAAAACGACATTTTATTTGTCCTTTTCCACATTTTTTCCGTTCGATTTTCCGTCGGCATGTCGATTTTCCATAAATCAAGAGGCTTGAAACGGCATCGAAAACGGCATTTTTTTCCTTGGTATAATATGATAACTGATATATAATCTCCTCTTTTTTTTTTATTATATCTACATTATTATGATTTTAGTAACACAAATTTAATAAATTATATATATTATTATTGACTTACGTAAAAAAATTTGCAACTACGCGACATCCTTTGGCTTATTTTGATTATGTAGTAATATTTCTTAGCCAATAAATCAAGCATATAATTTATTATTATGATTTAATCAATTATATACATAATTTATTGATATTAAAATGTATCAAATAATTCCGTTGCAATGCGCGGGCGCACGCTTGTTTATAAATATATATATATATATATATATATAGAGAGAGAGAGAGAGAGAGAGAGAGAGGGATATGTACCCCATGAATGAAAAAAGCAGGAATGGGTATTACAACTTTACGAGTCTTGGAATGACACGCATCACGTTAAGACTTGGATTTTTTTTCCCCCTATAAATCGATGGAGCAACAAAAGGTAATACGATAGCTTGACACTGAACAGTCTCAACTTGTTACTCACATGTTTCTCCGTTGTGGGAACCTTCAAGATTTTGTCACGCGTTGATGTTACGGGAATTCTTTTCAAGATGAAGTGTGGTGTAGAGGTAGGACCCAACAACTAGCAATTGCATCGTCATTTTGATATGTCACAATAACTATGCTGATTTATTAGGATTTTACAACATAATCTATATTTTAGGAAGACCATAAAGTGTCTAGTCAACTACAATTTGTTTTAAGACTGATAGTCAACAGCTAATTTTTATTAGCGTCTTCAAAATAAAATATTATTGATTACGTATTAACACTTTTGCATGCATATTTGACATTTGTGCAGCTAATTTTTTTTTAATACAAATGCTTTTTTTTAATTAAATAATAAGTCTATACTTTCTTCTAAGTTCTATCTAATCATATAAACATTTATAATGGGTCAAATTTGATTTAGTGATATTTTCTTACCTCATTTATGTTTGTCTTACTAATTAGTACATTTTTAAAAAGCATTTTTTTAAAAAAAAATTAATCATATTTAAATTAATGATATTTTCTTACCTCATATTGAATTTTGTATTTAATTTAATTTATAAAGCAAGTACATTTATTGTTATCTTTTCAAATATTAGACTTGCAATCTTAAGATCCAAACGATATGATATATTGCAAAATAATCAGCTTTAAGCACCCTATTAAAAAAATTATAGACGATCTTATAGATTACTGCTGACATCCCTAATTAGCAACAATCAAAATTACAGGGAAAACTACCATCATCTAGTTTCTCAATTTTTGTATAACTATTTTATATTATTAGTAAAGTTTCATTTACTATTTTAATATATGACGCTAGATGAGAACGACAACGACTAGAACTTTGTGAGCATATAATCATATGAGTAGTGAAGTAATGACCGCATCACGAAGACGAATAGCTATCGAGGAGAGTAATAATTAAATTATATATGACGGTAAAATATATGAGATAAATCTGCGATCTCGATGTCAAATTGAATATGAATATTCAAATATGACATTTGGACAAAGAAAAATTATTAAATGTGTCTGTTATTGAGCCAATGGCCGAGCTGCCCAGGCACGCAAGAAAAACCACCAAACTAACTCCCTCTTCATTAAAAAAAAGTCTCAAACTCTTGCAATAAACCATCTTGTATGAGAGAGAGCGAAAACATAGATGTTTTGAAGTTAGATGGTTGGGATTATTTTTTAGAAGCATAGAGCATCAATTAGAACTACTAGGGTAATAACAGTTAAGTTTCAATATTTTATCTTGGTAATTGGTTAACTACGACGAACCATGAAATAACCAGTGAAAAAATAATCGTAATTAACATGTTAAAATGAAAATTAATCGAGCGATTAATTTAAACCAGTTAAAATGATATTTATTAACTATGAACTTTAGTGTTTGCGTGACTGTCTTGACTCAGCCATCCGTCGTCGCAATGTTTGGACTATTGCGTATCTCCACCATACTTAAGATATTGAAATCTTTTTATTTATCTTCCTAATCCGCGGAGCCAAAGGCCGGGTAGAGTGTTCGATGTCACTCTCGACAACAGCCTTCGGGAAGAATATGTGTTTGAGAAGATCAACAATTTTTTTTTTTTCGTAATAAACTCTCTAGAGATAATGAAAAGTTGTTAACGATCAATAAAATTAAAAAATTATTGTAGTTAAAACTCATCGCCTATATCCTTTCTCTAAAATTATTAACGGTCAACAACGTTAACCACATAATTTATTATATTTTTAAAAAGATTTATTGTATTTATTTTAGGAATATTGACATATTTGCCCCTTAAACTAAAGTCTGTGTAACAACTTGCCCCTCGTAATATAAAAACTCGATCTTTGCACATTAATATGACATTTCATATCATTATAATCCTTCCGTCTATCTTCAGCTCAAACATTCCGTTAAATAAACATATAGTAAGCAAATTTACAAGTACCCCTAAATCAGACTAAAGCAATACATGTTCGTTAATATTTAAAAGTAAACAATTTAAAAAATAAAAAAGTTCTCAATATTTCTCTCTCCTCGCACCTTCTTCTTCGTACCACCATCACCATCGTTTTTTTAACCGACCACCATCACCATCTTCATCTCTTCGTCACCACCATATACATCCTATATTCTCCTTAAAATTAATGAATAATTTAAATTTCTCCCTAGTGGAGAATAAAACAGAATACAAACTCAAGTTGACCAGCCATTGTTGCTCTCACACTCACAATCACTTTGTGTTTGTAGAAATTTTTTGATTAATCTTGAATTGAAAATCAGAGATTAAAGATTAATTGGTTGCTCGAAGCTATAAGCCTCTCTTGACAAACATGCTTCAAGAATGAGAAACAGAGGAAAGAACAAGTCCATGGCTGAAATTCTAACTATCTGAATCTCTCAAATCCAAACAAACTCCAAAATTTCTCAGTGAAAAACTCCATGGCTACCTTGCAAAAGTTCAAGCCGAGAATGTCCCATTTTTTCAAAGGCTCGCCGAGAATGTCCTCTCTTCCTCCCAGGCCCAGGGTAACGTCCGTATGGAAACGGCCTCGCCATTTGCACTCGTAACTCTCTCCTCCTCGTCGCTGCAGTCATCGTCCTCTGTCGGGATATCAAACAGAAGAGTCTTCCTTTGAAGCTTCTTCTCCTTCGCGCTTCTAAGTTGCGCCTTTCCGGTCCATGGCCTCGGTCGGAAACGTCGACGGAAGGGAGAATAGTGCCTCCTTGCTTCACCGGGCGATAGTACTTGAACCGGTAGTGAGGCGTTTTGAAGGCGGGAGCTAGGGTTTCTTCTTTCCGGCGTTGGGACCGGAGCGGAGGCGGATACTTCGGGACCGGAATTGGGGGCTTTGGCGACGGCGATGGAGAGATCTGGTGGTCATTCGGCGGCGTGGATGGGAGAGAAGAGAACAGGTTTATGTCGGGGAGAGAAGCTAGAATCGCCATGAAAAATGTGTGAAGTTCGGAGCTTGGGATATGTGAATGCAGTTAAGATTAAAGAGATAAGAAATCGAAGATGTTTTTTTTTTCAGTATTAAATTCAAGAGGAAGAGGGAAAATGTGTTCGACGAAATTCCCGAGTCGAATTTAGTTTCAAAAGGAAGAGGGATGCTTGGAGAAGCTTCGAGAATGTGGATCTGTTCCACGGTGACCTGGACTGCGGCGGCGATAGAAGATTAATTTTTGCTCTCATGAGGAAGAAGAGAGAGAGATGAATGATATTCTAATTTATGTTCATTTATTAATTTTTTTCATTTAATTTTTTATTTTTTTATTATAAAAGTCAAGGACATTTAGGAAATTTCTCTTACTTTATTTGTCACGTGACAAAAAATGTGTGTATTTAACTGACGAAATGAGCTCAAAATACACAGAAGGACGAAAAATACGCAAAAGTTGATATTAAGGGGTGAATTGGTCGATTTTATATTATAAGGACGCATTGTAACAAGTGCTATAATTCAGGGGGCATTTATGTAATTTATTCTTTATTTTAATGGTAACAACTAACAAGTGACATAAAATGGATATTTTTGGGTAAGGAAAACAATACAGGGTAGTCTTGTAATTTAACGAGCTCACCACCCGGTGATCCTTTTAAGGAAACCGGCGTGTGGCGGTAAATCAGGGGCACATGCGCATCTTTTAGAAAATAAATACAAAATACAAATTTCGGGGGCGCTTCAAAAATTCAAATTTATCGCACTGATTATCAGCACTTGACTGTTACACTCGGTGGCCTTGATTTGAATCTTTATTCGATGATTTTGAGAAGGAAAAAAAAAAGAAAAAAAAAAAGAGAAAAGAAGACAAAATTGATTTCTTTAATTTGTAACGGAACAGAAGTAGCTACTACTACACTCTTACATTCTCTCTCTCTCTCTCTCTCTCTCTCTCTTGTTCTATTTCTCTCCCTTTAAATCCACTCACATTCCAAAGCCCACCACCAAACCCGAAAACACCCAAACAAAAGAAAAGGAAAAAGGAAAACCAATAAAGTATTTGCACAGGCACGCAATGTCATTATAGTAATTTCCCATCCTACCCAACCTTTCCTTTTCTTCTTTCTTCGCTCTCTCTCTCTCTCTCTCTCTCCCTTTCTCCAGCACGGCACTATCTAACCTCAGTAATAGTTGTAGTGGTAGTTGCTTTGCTCGCACACAGTCAGACAAAACAACAATACAAATCTCTCTCTCTCTCTCTCTCCAACTCTCGCTTTGTCTCTCTAGACCAAACAAAGTCGAAGAATGGAAAGAAGCACGCCGGTGAGGAAACCGCACACGTCGACGGCAGATCTGCTGACGTGGACCGAAACTCCGCCGCCGGATTCTTCGGCCGTTGCCTCCGCCGCGTCTCGCTCGGCGGTCCGGTCTCACCAGGTGACATTTCCGTGATCGGATTCGTTCTTTCTTCTCTTTTTTTATTTATTTGTTCATTGATTGGTGTTTTTTTTTTCGCAGCCATCAGATGGGATCAGTAAGGTGGTATTCGGTGGTCAGGTGACGGACGAAGAGTCTCAGGATTTGAACAAACGGTGAGATCTGCTCTTTATCTCACTTTTCCTTCTTTTCTTCTGTTACTGAAGCTGGTTCACTATACTCGTCTTTACCATTTTAGTATTGTTAATTGGTTTTTTTTTTTTTTTTGTTTAAATAATCGAAGCTTCTTTTCTTTGTCGTTATTGTGAATTTCAGCTTCATTTCGAATTCTTTTCACGATTCGGATTGCGATCTGATTACTGATCTGTGTTTCAAAACGTACGAAACGGATGCAATAATTTGACGCTCTCAGTTTATCTTGTTTCTTTTGAATTTGATTTGAATGATCTGATGAAGGATTTTTTATATTTTATATTTTTTTATGATTAGTTGTAGTATCTGCACGAGTATTGAAGTCCAAAATCTTCAATAATGCGATAATACATAAGGCTGCTATAACATATTATCTTTAATTAGAAACATTGAGATAAAAGGAAAATCTCCATTCGTGTTATAGATACATCTCTCTCCCATCTCATATTTTCTATGCGGCTCAGAATGTTTTCCGGATTTAATTCTGCAAACATGTATTAGGTACATGAAAAATTCGTTACGTCTTGACTCTTGATCAATTAAGTTGCGTGGCTATTTTGTACTTTAGATTCCATTTTTGTATTTCATTAACAGGACCACTTTATTTTCTTCAATTCTGTACTTTGCAAAATTCAATTTGACTTCAGCTCTTCAAAAACTTGAGACTTCTCTACTTGTCAAACATTGTTATTGGTAATGCTTAGGTTTTCCACATTCCATAATACTAACGTGTGTCTTTTCTGCCTCATAGTTTCTCAGCAATGAAAGTGCGAGAGTTTTAATTTCTTGTTTCTTAGAAACGATGTTATGAATATGAAATAGCCCGCACGTCTCTGATGCTTGTTTTTTGCAATAGGAAACCTTGTTCAGGGTATAAGATGAAAGAGATGACTGGTAGTGGGATTTTTGTTGGCCAAGCGGAAGATGAGGAAGAGGAATCTGGAAACCTCAGTGCTACCCCGAATAACAAAACAGGGCTACGTATGTACCAGGTACGTTCTGCACTTTCAAAATCATCTCTGAACGTACGTAATGTGATTCGATTTGCTTGACTGTGTATCTCTTCCGATCTCGTATATCAGCAAGCATTATCTGGAATCAGTCACATCTCTTTTGCTGAAGAAGAGGGCGTGTCGGCGAGAAAACCCGCGACACTGACTGAGGTGGCAAAGCAGCGAGAGCTGAGTGGGACCTTGGAAGCCGACGCAGATTCTAAGTTAAAGAAGCAACTTTCCAACGCCAAATGCAGAGAGCTTAGCGGGTGTGACATCTTCGCTCCTCCACCCGAGATCTTACCGAGGCCGACCATGGCTTTGGATTTCGGAGGATCTGTAGACCACGGAGAATCACGTAACGTAAGTGATTGTGTGTGTGCCCATGTCAATGTCTCATTCCATGATTTTTTTTGTATGTTCTGAAATTGGGTGTATTTTGTTTTGTTTTCAGGGACATGCTGTTTCTGGTGATGAGCCCATGAAGACGGCGAAGAAAATATATAACAAGAAATTCTCAGAGCTCTCTGGAAACGACATATTTCAAGGCGATGCCGATCCAAGCGGTGCTGACAAATCGTTAAGCGTGGCTAAACTACGGGAGATCAGTGGAAACGACATCTTTGCTGATGGGAAAGTAGAGGCTCGGGACTACTTGGGCGGGGTCCGCAAACCCCCGGGCGGTGAGAGTAGCATCGCCTTGGTTTGACTTCCTTAGGCGCTAACTTTGGTTTTTATATTTATGGCATCTCTCTGGGGAGTCAGTCTTGGTGTTTGTGATGTTCCTTGGCTTAGTGGGAATGTGTTATTCTATATTATTTTGACCTTTTCTCGCATTATTGGGATTTTGGGCATTTGAATGTTTAGGTTTTAACAAGTCTCGGCCAGTGGAGTATGGACTAAATATTTTATGCTAATTGGGTTGTATGTCCATATAGTGTGTTTTTTTCGTCTCTCTTTTCTTTCTGGTTACGTGTTGATGAAGTGCTTTGGGCTGTTTACGGGGTATTTTAATTTATTTAATTTTTTTTGTTAACTATATTTTTAATTACAAAATTCGCGCACGATTTCATTATCTGGTGTCGAAGGTTATTCCTGATAGTTGTGAAATAAAATTGATAATGGGTGAGACAGTGAAATGCATGATTTAGTCAAAGTAAAGTACTATTGTTTATTAAGGTGATACATGCTGACAAACGAGCACTTATAATGTGACTACTACCAGCGTAATAGGAATGTAAGCACCTTAAATGCATTTGCTTAATAGCAATTCAGTTCTGATTAAAAAAAAATAATTAGCAATTCAGCAACTATTTTTTAGGTTTTTACATCAACTGGATTTAGAAACCTACTTTAAGAAACCCTCGGTCTCTCTTTTGTAATCAAGTTGGGTAAGCTTTTATGCTTTTACCACAATATTATGGCGGTAGTTTTTGTGTTTCCAAGATGACTTAGTTCTTAGCTCGAGTTTTTTTTTAGTCTTTTGGTGGTACAAACAGTTGAACGTTTATCACCACGGTTGGTGATCTTCGGGCACTTTGATTTATTCACTAACTTTTGAGGGGTTTTTTTTTTTTTGAAGAACTAGTGAATTACTCAAATTTTAGTGTATATATTTCGTTAATTGGAATTTTCACACAACGTGCTTTCATCCATTCTAGCAGGTTTCATTCTATATTGTTAAGAGATGTAAAATGATTGTACTCTTGAGTTTACACAACAAACTTTAAAAATCTTGCGTTGTATCAAAATGAATCCTTCTGTTAAAAAATTTCAAACGGTGTTAAGCAATTAAGGATACAAATGTATTTTTTTTTATATTCTTGATTTTTTTTATTATTATTCTGTTTAAAATTAAAAAAATCTAATGAAGATGGCCCGCAGGATCGTGCTGTTGAGGAAGTTGGTGTTGAGGTTGAGCCAGATGAGGCTCTTGATGTCTCCGAGGCCCGTCGGTGCCGGAGAGGGAATTGTTGCTAAACTTGAGGATTGCTAAGTTCCGGCGGGATTTCGCCGCTGAGTTGGTTGAAGTCGAGGATCAGATTCTCCAACGAGTGCATCTCCGAGAGCTCCCCCGGAAACTCGCTGTCGAGGTCGTTGAGCCAGACGATCAGATTTTGGAGCTTCGTGAGCGATCGGGAGGCCGATCGGGATTGCCGCTGAGACTTCCGTCGCATAGGTCGATTGTGAGATTTCATGTGAGGTTGTTGGAGCTTAGATTCATGGTAACCAGGCTTGGGAAATCCGAAATGGAGGTCGAAAGCTCACCATAGAACCAGTTTTTCGAAGAGGCTGAGAGACTTGAGATTCTTGAGCTTCATGAATGTCGCAGTCGAAAAAACGGCGAACAAGTTTTTCCTGGAAAGCTCGATTGTTTTCAGCTCCGAGCAAGCGCCGAGTGCGACGGGGACAAAGCCGGTGATATTATTCTCGGACAAGTCGAGGTCAACGAGGTCAGAGCACTGTTGGAGAGAGACAGAGACCGGAGAGTCTCTGACGGGAAAGAGCTCTGAATCGGAGTGTTTAACGGGATACTAGAAACGTTGGGGAAGTCAAGGTTGGAGCAGCCAGAGATCGCGCGAGAAACGTCGCCGTTTGTTGCCAGAGATATCGAGATACTTCATAGAAGAACAGTCGTCGAACATCGGAGAGTTGAAACGGGCAGACAAGTTAAACTTTATTGGTTTTATATTTAGTTGTTTATTAATAATTTTTATTTTACTTTTAAAAAGGATATGTAGGTAATTTTTCCAATAAAGTGGTCACATGACCAGGACGTGATAAAAAAAAAATTTGGATGTCCGTTAAAAAAAATATGATGGAAGGACTATAATTGATACAATGCATATTTTAAAGTTTGTTATGTACGATTTTCAAGTACAAGGAGTATCGGGTTGTTCGTGCAAGAGTTCGGAGGGATTCTTGTAAATAGACTTTTAACTTTTGAAAAAGTAGGTAATAATGTCTAGTTATTTCCTATATTAACCTTAACATGATAACTTTATGGTGGATGAGTTGCCTTATAAAAAGACCAATTTTTTATTTTCAAATGAAAATTATGACTGGGTCAAACTTTCTCTTTTATTTTTCCATTAGAAAACATATTTCTTTTAGTTACTCTAATATAAAACTAAATTTCTATAAATAGAGTTCATATGAGCTCGAATACTAACATAAAAACTCTATATTTAGTATAATTTTTTACATCAAATAATTAGTTTTACACTAAATTTGACGTAAACACTACATTGTAAAATTACACTAAATATTTAAGCATTATTATTCTATATCTAATTTATATTAAATAATTAAAGTGTGTGTATATTTTCGATTAGACATATGCTTAGTAGGTAGTAAAATAAAATCAATAAAAAATATACTGTTGAATATTCTCTTTGGTGTAAAATATAGTGTAATATCATGGAGAAAAATTATAATTTTCTATAAAATCTCTACTATATTTGATGTAAAAAAAAACATCAAAATGATGTTAGGGTTAGATAAGCTCTTAATAAGTTGAATGATTAAATAACACTAAAACTTAGGGTTTCTAGTATGTTATATATATATATATATATATATATATATATATATAAATATCACATCATGAATATTTATTTTTGAATTATTGTGAAATTTTTAAGAGATTTATAATTAACTAGGCCACTTTAAACATGTGATTTTGGATCTAGCCTATGTTTGACAATTTTTAGGGATATAGCCAATGACTTATGTGGCAATAATTAAGGTCTGATTTGCATTTATTTATTAACAAATTCGTCACTTTCTCTCTCTTATTTTTTTTCAAATAATTTTTTTTGCATCAAAACTTCAAATATTCGCATCTTTCTCATACGAACTCGAAATTGAGTGATTTAAGATTCTACAAATTCGTGGCGTCGAGATCTTCAAAAATAGACCCATTATGTTTGATGAAAAATTATATTTACGTCGATAGTTTCAAAAAAATTCAGTTATTTCCATATTTAAGGTAGTAACGTAATTTTTCTACATATATGGTATTAAACATGTTTTTTCATCAAACACAATGGATCTATTTTTGAAGATCTCGGCGTCACAAATCCGTAGGATTTGGAATTACTCAATTTCGAGTTCATATGAGATAAATATGGTTTTTTTGAAGTTTTTATGTAAAAAAAAAGTGTTGAAAAAAAATAAGAGAGAAAAAATAACGACATTATTAATAAATAAGGGCAAATCAGACCGTAATTATTGCCACATAAACTTGTTGGCTATTTTCCTAAAAGTTGTGAAACGTAAGCTAAAAACAAATTTCATAGTTTCATTAGGGCTATTTTGGTACACTGCCAAATTTGTAATGTTTTGAAATAAATAGGGTGACATAAGCCCCATGTCAAACTCATTCCACTGGAATACTGATAAATTTTAGTAATAATTTTAAGAAATTTGTAAGCAACTAAGTCATATAAAATTGATTGTTTGATAAATATCCAACGTTTGGTTGATTATAGTAAATTAGCCACTGAATATATTAAAAAAAAATTAAATGATAATTTTTTTTGAATAACTTCCGCCCCTCAATTGTTCATAGGCGAAAATTATTTGGACAAAATTATCAATTTAATTATTGTGAATAAAATCAGTGGTTAATTAATTAAAATTAACCGAGCTCTCGTTATTATGCAAAATTATAGGACTATAATAATCATTTCAAACATTAACCTTGACATGATAACTTTTTGGTGGATGAGTTGTCCCAAAGAAAGACAGACTTTCAAGTTTTTAAATAAAAACTACGTCCGGATCAAGATCCACCATTTTGTTACTCTCATCTATTTTCCTTTTCTTTGAAAACATATTTAGTTTTAGTTGATCCCATTTTCGTGTCACATTTCATAATCCGTCTAATCTATAAGAAGGCATTTCATGAATATTTTTTTAAAAAAATTTACTCATCTTTTTTATATTTAACTCTTTACATCCTATAGTGTACAGTGTGTACACTCACAATCAAATACATTGAGTTCCTTTCTACATTGAGTTCCTTATAAAAAAAATAAAAAAATAAAACTCAAATACATTGAGTTATGATAAAAAAAATTAGATATTAAAGTATAAATTACAATGATATTTTTTAAACCGCATAATATAAAATAATATTTATTTGAAAGGAAATTGAATCCACACTCTTGTTAAAAAAAAAAAGACCTCATACAAGCAGATAAACTTTATAATGTTAGAGAATCAAGCAAATATTGTTTTTATTATGTAACAGTATTAGAATGTGTTCACATGTTAAGAAAGCCTAGTCTACTTGTAAAATGCAAATATGTAACAAAGACCTTGTCAAAAAAAAAAAAAAATTGTAACAAAGACCAATCCCTTTAAGTTTTTTTTTTTCCCCATCTAAACAAGACGTAAATAAATGGATATAATTTCAGATCAGGTCAATAATAATGAAATTAGCAAGTACGGTCTTTTCTTAACAAGAAAACTAATCATTTTTACCAATCGTGTCCCGGGACAGTCTTACTCCCACAAAAGCGCACTAGCCTAACAATGCAGACCCTACCTAGGCCTAGGCTCAGAAATGCCCTTTTTGTCTTTTTACCGCTCTCTATCGCGGTCACTCACAAATCACAATTCCCATTTACAAACCCATGAATGATGAACGACTACGAGTGGCACAGATTGTAATTAACTGCATAACTCGCTACTTTCTCAACTAAAAAAAAAAATTATATATATTCGAGAGAAAATCGCTCGATTTTATTTTGTTATTTTTATATTTTGCAGGTAAATATCGCTCGAAAATCGCTTGATTTGTTACACTGAATCAGGAAGCTGCCAATACTAATTTATTTTATTTAACTTTTGGAAACAAAACTCTCTCTCTCTCTCTCTCTGTGCCTCAGCCACAGTCAGCTTTACGCGTAGCGCTCTTCGTCTTCGTTTTCATGGCGTGACGACCCTGAAACCGTGCCGCCACTATAACGTACAACACTTCTCGTACTCGAATAAAAAACACAGAATAGCAAAACAAAAAAAGAAATGTCAAAATCAAAATCCTCTCTTTGTCTCTATCTATTCTCTCACCTCCCAAAAAAATAATTTTTAAATGAAATAGTACTCCCTCCCTCACTCCCTCACCACTACTTACTCAGAGAAAAAAAACTCGATTCTTTTTTCCCTTCTTATTCTTCTATTTGGGTATTTGTGTCCCTCGCGCTCTGATTCTGTGTTATTCTCGTTTTTTTATAGTTTCTTTCTATGCTGTTGTGTTATTGTTTACGGCGATGACAATGACGGAGAGAGACGTGAATGCGAACGGGAACAATAATATTAGTAAAACTGCCACGCCGAGGAGTAGTTCGGTGGCGATAGCGAGGTGGTTGAGTTACGGCGAGACGGTCGACTCTCAGCTGCAAAACTCGCCGGGATTTTTCAACCCTCTCCGCCGGCGAGTCGACGATCGCGCCTCCTCTAGTCTCTCCGACGAGAGCTCTTTCTTCAGCTCCGGCGACACGGGTCTGGACTTGAGCCAGAGCTTCCACAGGATGAGTCTCGGAGGAGGACAGAGGACCGACCGAGACAGAGCCGGCCCTGGATTCGGGTCCGGATTCGGATTCGGGTTCGGACTTGATCAGCACGAAACCCCATCTCCACATTACGAAGGGCTCAACGGCGATATTGGGTCTCCCTGGATGGGTGGTCTCGGGTTCGGATATTCAGACTCAATAGGCTCTTCATCAAGAAATTCCAGTCCAACTTTGGTCAACGAAAACAGCTTCTACGCTTACCAGAACCTAATCGGCGGTGGTGGTTGGTCATATGAGAACCAGCCTTTCAATGGAGTGAATGGTCTCAGAGCGTCGTTTGGTTCATCAGCCCAAGATCACCATCGGTCCAGGACTAGATTGAACAACAATCATCATCAATCCTTCATCGAGTACGAGGGCTTCAAATGCGAAGAGAGTTTCATCCTCGACATGAGTCCCTCGGCGAAGAACGAACGGTCCCCGAGAAGCCTGGCCGGGTCGGAGAACCAAAAGAGCGAGCTCGGGTATCTGCCGAGGAGAGCGGTCCTCGAGAGCTTCCGAGGCATGGCAGCGCAGCGAGGCTTCGTGTACTTTATGGCCAAGGACCAGAGCGGCTGTCGAAACTTGCAAAGGGTGTTCGATGAAGGGACGAGAGAGGACGTGGACGTCATTTTCGAGAGCGTGATCGACTACGTCGTCGAGCTCTCCACCGACCCTTTCGGGAACTACCTCGTCCAGAAGCTTCTCGAGGTCTGCGTCGAGGAACAGAGGCGCCGGATCGTGTACGCCATCACCGTCCGACCCGATGAGCTCATAAGGATCTCCCTCAACTCGCACGGGTAACAAAAATTTCTTTGATTGTCCGTGTATTTCGTGATCTTGTGAGACGCTTTTGTGTTAATGTGGTATTGTTTTTGTTTTTTTTATTTGTCGCAGAACGCGTGTGGTTCAAAAGTTGGTCGAGACTGCGAGGAATCGGTGGTCTATATCGCTGATTATGAGGTGCCTTAAACCCGGCATTCTTGATCTTATCAAGGACCTGAATGGAAACCATGTTCTTCAGAGTTGCTTGAAATGCCTTAGCAATCAAGACAATGCGGTATTGTCTCTTCACTACGTTTCTCTTGATCATCTTTAGCACAGTCCTTTCTTAGCTACCAAGGCAAGCTGTTCTAGTGAACAATTTCAAACGAGTTTAAGCTTGGGAGTGTGTAGGACCAAAGAGAGTTTTGTGTTATGTCGAATGAAAAATGATTTCGATTGACCGTTCCAAATTATTGTCCTACAAAAAGATTAAAAATCACTAGGAATTGTCTTTGGTGATGAAACTTATGAAGGCTCAAATGAAACTTTACTATTCCATCAAACACTTGATGCATCTTTTTCTCATGCTTTTTTTTTTATCTCTGCCTCTGTGTTTTGCAGTTTATTTTTGCTGCTGCAACAAGATACGCCGTCGAAGTCTCAACGCATCGGCACGGGTGTTGCGTGATGCAAAAATGCATCGAACGTTCCACCGGAGGATATCAACTCGATCTCGTCACAGAAATTCTCAACCATGCAGTTCTTCTAGCAGCCGATCCTTACGGGTATAACCAACTCACTCTCTTTTATCTACAATGACATTCAATCTCTCATGAGTACTTGGCAAGATGAGAGGGTGTTCCTTGTATCTTGCACGAAAACAGGAACTATGTGATCCAGTTCATCATAGACCAGAAGATACACTACGCCACGGCCCAAATGTTAAGCCGTTTCAGAGGCCGTTACGTTCTTCTCTCGACTCAGAAGTGTGGGAGTCACGTGGTCGAGAAGTGCCTGAAAGAAGTCCCTCAGAGCCGAGAGGCCATCGTGACTGAGCTTCTCTCGGAGTCTCAGTTCGAGCAGTTGTTGCAGGACCCTTATGCCAACTACGTCATTCAGTCCGCTCTCAGTCTTACAAAGGCAAGTCTCCGAATTCGATCTTTTTTTGGGTTTTGTTGGTCTCTAACTTTCCATTTGCTTACAGGGTAAAGCTCACACTGCCTTGTACCAGAGAGTTTGCTCTCACAACCAGTCTCTTCGAGCCAGCCCTTTCTGCAAGAAGATTCTTTCTCAGACCATGGGAAAGAAATAGTCTTTTTTGCTCTCCCATCAAGAAGTAGAAGAAGAAGAATAAGACGAAGAAAATGTTATATTGCTTAATAATTAATGTTTTATATATGATGAACCCTCCATAGCTAAGTTTAGTTACAGGGCATGTGTGTTAATTAGTGTTTGTTGTTGAGTATCTCTGTTGTGTGTTTATTTCTAGACTTGCTCTTGTGTGTTCTGTGTTTATTTTTAGACTTGCTCTTGTGTGTTGTGTGTTGTGGTGCATTATGTGGTGGTGTAATTGTGACTTCTTGGAATTTTGTTTTATATAAAAATGTGTTTTATTATGTTTCCAGGCCTTATTATTTTTATGATCCCGGGCAATGTCATGTTGTGTATTCCGAGAGGCCTACTAGGAATTTCATCGGAGTTCGGTCTGCTGTGTAGATAGTAAGCATGTCTTTTGCAAGCAAATTATTTTTTTTCTAGTTACTTTTTTTCCCCTCTAATTGTTTAATTATGTTTTGTTATCTTAGAACAATTCTAATGAAAAGATGTCAAATTTTTACATATCATAAAAAATAATGTTTTTATTTTTATTTTTTCCTTTATCCACATTATTAATTGTAACACCTTACATCAAAACACTCCACTAGTGATAGCACTAAAAGTTGATTAAAATGAGTCGCACTCTACTCAAAATTGGGGTGTGTTTTATTATGTTGTTATTTTTTTTAAAATAAAAAGTAATGTAGGCATCGGTGCTAGGCACGGGACCCAATGGTACAATGATTGCTACCCACAATGTTAAGTGTCAAAAAGAAAAATTTGTCATGTAATTGCTACCAGGGGTTTAATCGGGTTGGGTTAGTCGGTTTTTTCATGTGCTATCAACCCGAACCGCTATAACTAATTTTTTAGTTTTAAAATTCAAACCAACCCGGTTGAAAGGTAAAACCAAACCAACCCAAAAATAATCGGGTTGGTTTGAGTTAGGATACTGTATCACACGGTATATTTGCCGTGAAGAATACAGTGTGATTGGAGGAACAAATCACTCTATATTTGGTGATTTATCGTGTGGTTGCACATGGCCTAAGTCAAACATTCCTTTTAGATTTAATAAAGAAAATAGAAACACATCTATCAAATTTACGGACGATTCGGCTATCTTGCCATTTTTAAGTTTGAGTTTGGCAGAATAACCCAACTTTGTAAGTATGAGGTAAAGTAGCAAAAAACTTTAAAACCCCAAAAGTATTCTCACATCGCTAGGCACCGAGGAAAACCGCACATGCCTTCCTCCCAGAGTGGACTTCGCAGACGAACACGATTCTTCTTCGCTTCCGATGCTTGAGTTCACCATCGAGGTCAAGCTCTCCGACGCCGCCAAGCTCCGCCGCCGAAACCCTAGACGGAGTTAAAGAAGGAGGCGAAGATTGTTTGGAGTTTTGGTCGGAGCGGTGGCTTTCGCTGGATGAGAAGAAGTTTTTGACGGTGGAGGGTTTCAAGTTCGTGGCGTTCAATGTGGAGCTTATGAGTTGTTGTCGCCGTCGTCATCGATCTTTGATGTGGTCGCTGCAGCTTGGAATCGTCGACGTAGTCGATGGCAATGTCGAGTTTCGGAAGGGAATCGAGGTTGAAGAGAGGGATTCCTAGAGCTAGGGCTTGGCGATGAGTGGAACTGGTGGTCTCTAGATCGAAGGTCGGAGATCGAAGGTACGTCGGAGATCAAAAGTCGACGTCGATCGTCATTACCACCACCGTCACTATCTCTTCTTCTTCTTCTTCTGGTTCATAGAAGAGTCGATTAAAATTTTTGAAAACAGGATTTAAAATTTTGACACTTCGTTTCCTTTTCGTTGCAGATGACTAGACTTCAAACAATAGAAGTGGATTAAATTTTTGAAGGCACAATTAAAATTTTTGAAATCATGTATCCTGACTGAAATCATGTAACTCGTTTGTGTGTTTTGAAACTGAATTAACAAAATTAAATGCATGATTAAATTTTTTGAAAATTTGTTGACTAGTTTTGACGTTGGAATTAGTTTTAAAACTATTTGTTATATATAAAAAGTGCATTAAAAAAATAGTTGATTAAAATTTGGACACTTACATTAATTATTTTGAAAATCTGGAAAAAAACCGGGTTCACCCAAACAGTAAGCGTATATTATTATTTTCACACCATAAATGGATAAAATACACTAACTTACAAAACTTTAACTATTTTGCTAAACATTGACTACTCTTTAAAAAAAAAAAAAAAAAAAAAAAAAAAAAGTGGTTACAAAGTGAACACTGGACTTTTCATTATCCAAATTAAATAGAGAAAAAACGCTATCAGATCTAGTCCCTTCAGTTCTTTTCATTTTCTTTTTTAGATGTTTAACAAAACCTCTTCTTTTATCTAGGTGATTGATGTGACGATGATGGTTTAATCTCCATAAAACTTGTGAAGTCTTTCAAAATTAAAGGTATGAAATCTATTTTCTTAAAGAGTAAAGCTATTTGTCTCGATTCATGAGTGGGAACGATCCACTCACGTGTTGACACGTGGCAGTTCGTTGCCACGTGTCAACACGTGAGTGGATCGTTCCCACTCGTGAATCGAGACAAAAATCATTTTCCTTTCTTAAATGTAATGATTCTTTATACAAGTAATTAAGTTGATGAAAAATTAAAGGATTTATGATATTTTTGTCCTGAACTATAGCGTTTTTAACAACTGGCTCTTGAAAGTTTAAAATTTGCGTAATTCTTCTTTCATGTTAGATTCCAATTCCTTTTTAATCCTTTTGTTAAGTCTGTTGTCAAAATAGTCAACGTCTTGACTAAAAAACAAGTATTATGATAAACTTGATTTAAAAAAAAAGGCTCTCTATCTCTCTCCAAATCCGGACACAAAAAATATCGTTAAGTCATACAACAACTTCGACGCCATTGCTAATCAGCCTCGGTTCCTCGGAAGCATCTTGACCATGGCGCTGCGAAGGCTCCTTCTCAGATCTCCGAACCTCAGAAACTTGCGATCGAACTCCAAAAACACTCCTCCGATCGATCCGAACATCAAGGCCGTCTTTCGGATTGTCGCCACCATCAAGCTGCATAAGTGAATAATTTAGTTGCAAAGGGAATAATTATTTGAGATGTAACAAACTTGAAAATTTGATTGAATTGTGAATTTGGATTTAGAGACGAACACAAACCATGAACTCGGAGATGTGAATATTGGGGGAGGTAGAGAGAGGTCGATTTAGAGACGAACATAAATATGAACACAAATTTATCGAGCCCAAGCTGCGATGCACACGATTATCACCCACGAACCGATAAATATACCACCTAAACAATCCATCAATCTATCATCATTTTGTCTATCAAACACACTTAAAAAATTATTTGATCATTTTTTTTTTTACTTTGTAAAAGAATCATCAATTCTCTGTCGGTCCTTCCTACCAAACAAGATCTAGTTCCTTTGTTTATGTTTTACTTTTTTTTTAGATGTTGAACAACAACACGATGTTGGTGACAATACGTTCTAAATGTGATGTGACATATGCGATGGTTCAATCAATCTCCACAAAATTGTAAGAGTCTTGAAGGTTATTCCTAGTCAATGACCCCGTTTTACATAACTTTGTTTTTTAAAAAAAGTGTTTTTAGATTCGGTTTTAAAAAAATACTGTTTTTTTTCAAAAACTGACAGGTGTTTGGTAAACTGTTTATAAAACAATTGTTACTGATAACAAAAGTTGATTTAGCGTTTGGTAAAATAAATATATTATAGTAAAAAGACTAAAATAGACATGTTCTTAAAAATTAAATAAAAATTATTAATATGTTTATTTATATGCATATATATGAATAATATTTTTTTCTAAAAAAAAATCAAAGAGAAAAAAAAAAGATAACGTAACAAGACAAACTACTATTGGACTCCAACGGCCAAAGGCATTCCAAAAAAATGCACAAATCATTTTTAACAACTTTCACTCTTAGATAGAAAAAAAAGATGAGTCAGAGAGAAAAGTTATGTATTATAATACAAAAATTCTCACAATTTATGAAGAGAGATATAATTTAAAATATCATACATATGACTTAGAAACACTTTGTACGAAAATATTACGGTAATTTGTATAGCAAACTTATAACCACTTTTTCAAAAAGCTATGAATCCTAACTTTTCCATCTCATGTACAAAATCTAAAATCGCTTTTGAAGTTTTTTGTAAAAACAGTTTTGCCAAACACCAGATAAGCAATTTAGTTTTTTTTTCTAAAAACAAAAACATGGCATTTTAATCTCAATCAAACGCATCCAATAACAAGATTTTTTATTTTTTGTTAAGTAGAGATTCTTTTAATTTGACAATTTAATAAAAAATTAAATGACATGATAGGGAAAGTACAAGTTACAAGTTACAATCAGAAGTAAGGAAAATTACAAAATAAATAAATACTAAATGATGTAAAGAAATTTTTAACGGACGTAAAAAAAACTGTACATCACTACAAAAAAACTCATTGAAGTTAAAAAAATCTTTAGATTTCAGATGATGTTATCTCGATCGTATATTTGGGAACATATTCAAGTGCACATTCGGTATAATTTTCTGAAAATAATGTTTTTTTTAATTACTTGCCTTAGCTAATTAAATGTGTGTGTTGCTTAAAAAAAAAAAAAAAAATTGTGTTTGTGTGTGCGAGAGAGAATATTATAACATCCGAGAAATGGCGTGCATGGTAGGTCTACACTTTGGGTCCGTATTTAAGCATTCAACTAGAACCTTCGCGATGTTTCCCAGCTCCATCTCAACTTCCTGCGTAGGACTCGGTATTCTTTTGTCCACAATATCCATCCACGCTGACTTCGAAAACATCGAGACCCGATCCCCTGGATGCTCACCCATCATAACTTCCAGCGCCACCACTCCGAAACTATACACGTCGCATTTCTCCGTCACTTTCATCGTGTACGCCAGCTCTACCAAAAAAAAAAAAAAAACAACCGTAATTAATAATAAATCAAAAGTAGGCCTATGCTTTTTTTTTTTTTTTTTTTTTTTTTTTTTTAACGTACCCGGTGCGAGATAGCCGTAAGTCCCGGCGATCGAAGTCCAGTTGGAGGAATCAGGGCTGAGAAACTTTGCGGTGCCGAAATCGGACACGCGAGGCTCGAAATCGGAGCTCAGCAAGACGTTGTTGGTCGAGAGGTCTCGGTGGGCGATGGGCGGCGAACGGTGGTGGTGCATGTAACAGAGCGCGTGAGCCACACCTCTTATGATGTTGACCCTCTCTCTCCACCCCACGCGCTTGGCTGTCTCGTCGCTCCTCAGCGCCGATCCCAGGCTTCCTCTCTCCTGGTACTCGTACACCAGAAACGTGCACCGCACGTGGGAACAAAACCCTAGCAGCCTCACGATGTTTCTGTGTCGAAGCTCGAGAAGCGCCGAGACTTCGTTGAGAAATTCCTTTGATAGACTCGTCTCGAGCTTCTTCACCGCCACTGTGTTCGTTGCCAGGCTGGCTTTGTAGACTTTTCCATGGCTTCCTTGTCCCACGAGGAATTTGGTGTCGAAGTTGTCTGTGGCTCTTACGATCTCGTCGTACATTGCTCGTCCGTCGTGGTTTAGAGCTGAGACGAAGAATTCTTCGACTTCCTCGCTTCGATTTTCCGTTCTTGTTTTCTTTCTTCTTTTTATCAGAAAGATGATCGCGATTAGTCCGGCAAGAATAGGGAGAATGATAAACACAACCTTGTTTATTCCTTTGTTGGATCTACTAGAGAACGTCTTTGTTTTGCAGGGTTTGAGACCTTTGAAATCGCCGCATAGATTCCCGTTATTGCCTTCCAGTCCTCTTCCTTTCGCAGCTTCTTTAAACGCCGAGGTGTTTGGGACCGGACCGTGAAGACGGTTATAAGACAGATCTACGCTCGACAGCCACGACATGTCGGAAAAAGTCGCCGGGATCAGACCGGAGAGATCGTTGCTGGAGAGACTCAACGACTCCAAGCTCTGCATCTCTCCCATCTCCCGTGGAATCTCGCCGCTGAGCCGGTTGTGACTCACATCCAAATTTGACAAATGAACTAGTTTCCCGAACCGGCTCGGAATTCCTTGGCTCAGTCTGTTTCGGCTCAGATTCAAGTAGTTCAAGCCAATTAAACCTCCGAGCTGGCTTGGAATCGAACCATTCAGTTCATTGGACGACAGATCGCAGTCCTGGAGCGATTTCAAGGATCCGAATTGGATTGGTATAGCCCCAGAAAAATGGTTGCCGTTTAGCCTTAGACTCAGGAGGGAAGTCAAACTTCCGAGCTCCATTGGAATCGCACCGACGAGACGGTTGGAAGAAAGGTCAAGTTGTCGGAGTTGACTCCCCACGAAACCTATCTCCGGCGGGATCGAGCCGCTGAGACTGTTCCCCGAAAGGTAGAGAGCTTTCAAGCTCGTGCACTGTCTCCAATCGCGAGATATTTTGCCGTGGAATCTATTGAGGCTCAAATCAATGTACCCCAACTTCGGATACACCCCAAAGGCTTCGGATACATCCCCGGAGAACCGATTTCCTTCCAGACGGACTCTCACGAGGCTCGTACAGTTCTTCAGAGTCCTCGGGACCGAGCCGGTGAAATCATTGCCGTACGCGATGAGGCTCCTAAGCCTCCCTCCTTTGCAGATCTCTCCTGGCAAAGAGCCGTTGAAGTGGTTCGTGTCAAGCTGTAAGACAGTTAGATTGACCAGACTTCCTATCTGTGGTGGGACCGGCCCGAAGAGCCAGTTGTCGCGAAGGCAAAGGACTTCTAAGTGGGCCAGCCTGGCAAGCGAGCTCGGGATTGTGCCGTTGAGCTTGTTGATGGACAGCTGTAAGGTCAGGATCGACTTCAGTTTACCGAGCTCTTCGGGTATGGGGCCCGAAAGGCTGTTGTTGGCGACTCCGAGGAATGTAAGTTTGGTTAGATTGCCTAGAGACGGAGGGATTGGGCCGGAGAATAGGTTTGATTCTAGGTTTAGCTTGATGAGAGATTTTAAGTCATTTCCTATTTGTAGAGGAATAGGACCGGAGAGTTGGTTTTTGGTGATGTTCAATAGGGCTAAACGGCTCAAGTTTTTTAGGCTTGGCGGGATTTCACCCGAGAGTCTGTTGGCTCCGAGGCTGAGCGTGACAAGATTGGACAGGCTTCCGATTTCTCGAGGGACCGGACCCGAAATTCTATTTTCATGGAGATTTAGAATGATGAGATTTGTTAGATTCCCTATGGAGCCAAGGATTGAGCCTTCTAGGAGGTTTTTGCTGAGATCAAGCTCGATGAGTGATTTTAACGTGTGTAACTCAATAGGGACGGAACCATTTAGGTTATTTTTGGAGAGGTTTAAGACTTTGAGGTTTTTCATATTGCCGATTTCCGGTGGGATTTTTCCAGATAAGCTATTGAAAGACAAGTCAAGATGGGTTAGTTTTGCGAGAAAAGGGAAATTGTTGAGTGTGCCTTGCAAGCCAGAATCGGATAGGTTTAAAAAGACGACGCTTTTGGAAGCGTCACAAGAAATACCAACCCAATTGCATGGGCTAATTATGGCCGTACTGTTTGAGAGTGTTTTTATAGTACTCCAAGAGGGAAGAGATTCCGAGCCTCTCTCTCTCGTAAGGCTCGCTTTCCATTTGAGAAGCCCATGTGCTTCTCTAGAGTTGGAATGGGAAGCGAAAACAAGGACTGGAATCAAGTGAATGCACAACACAAAAGATGTTATAAAGCTCATGGGGTTTAGTTTTTTTGTGCTTGTGCCTTGTCGATTATAGCTTTAGGACTACTGTTATTATTTATAATGTGTGTTAGCATTACTAGACTACTCAGTTTGGGAAGGTTTTTAAATTAATTATGACTTTCATGACTTGCGTAAGTTTGGATCTATGTAATTTCTTGCTTTAATCAATTCTTCTATTGTTTATGTTCAAGGAAGACTTAATATGTATACGTAAAAATTAAATATATATGTGGTGACAGAATTTACGTTCCTAGCTACTATTTTTAGATACATTTGTTTTGAAGTTATTAATATATTGGTTAATGACTCGAAAAGTCAGTCAACGATGCATCCGAGCCATGCATTCTCAAGACTAAAATGTTTGACCATCTTAAGATTGACCGTTAACTAAATAACTATACCTATTTTTTTTTTATCAGATGACTATACCTACTTTACTCTTCTCCAAAAATCTTGTATTAAGTAATATAATATCTTATTAAGTGTCCAGCTATTCTGGAGACGACTACTTCAAAATCAAAGTCAAGTGAATGGCTAGCTAAGAACTTTAATATAAAATCTAAATTAAGCAACAGTTGAACGTTCGAGCAAGGTTCCAAATTGTTTAAATATGGAGTGATCAGAATATATTTGTAAAGATTATATATTAGTTATGCTGACAACTTCACAAACAATTTTAAAACTTCATGTCGTAGTTATATAACTTACTACATAAGATTACGACGGTTTGACTAATAATAGCCATCTAGTATTCTAATACACAGTTTTTTTTTTTTTTTTTTTTTTTTTTTTTTTTTTTTTTTTTAATTGTTTGTTCTCGGTGGAAATTTGTCGATAACAAAGAGTGAAGTGTCGGGACTCAGATAGCGAAATATTAAGTGTGAGTGTAAAAATTAAGAGAGCACGAAAAGTTCACCGCATAATCCGACATTGTTCTCTTTAGAGTTCCGATTAAGGTTGGACCTCTGTTTGTTATTCGAGAGGTCTTTCTATAGGAAGCTATTACGATTTCATTCCACAATCTCATTTATTGAAAAAATGACTAGATAATTGTGGGCACCACCGAGTTGTGCATGGTTGATAAAATACGCATAGAATAAACATTGATGTCTCAAGACAGAAGTACAGTTCTGCATACACAGTAGTCAAGATGTCTTAATATATTTTAGAGCATGTTGAAAGACATCTTCCCAAACAGATTTGCACTAAGCCAACAATATGAGTAACAGCAAGGTAGTCTAGCATATCTCCTCTTCTTGATATAGTTGTGCTCAAGTTACACATCTTTATACATGGGGGATAATTGAGTACGATCGGACATGCATTAGCATGAAATCTCCTATAACACAATTTAATATAAGTGTGTAAACCTACAAATGTAGTGAGGAGTTTAGTACGTCGTCCAAATTTTGCATATTTAATATAAATTAAAGCTCGAAATATTGGAAAAGAGTAGTAATTAATTATCATAGCAGTACTCTTAAAAACTCTCGCACATACACCATTTTACAAAGACTACTCCAAGTCCAAATAGAAGAACTCTTTACAAAAAGATGTTTTCGCTCGAGTAAAAAGAAAACCAATATCATTAGGGATAGCATTTTTACCCGAAACCCGTTAGCCCGTCCGTTACCCGGTCTTAACGGGTCGGGTAATACCCGTTCAAAATGAGTTAACGGGCTAACGGGTATTACCCGTTAGTATTTTAGCGGGTACGGGTCGGGTAGCGAAAATGTTAAACCCGCCCCGTTAACCCGCTAACCCGCTCGTTAATTATTTTTATGGAAAAAAACTAGATATATTTTTTTAAGAAAACATTAGATTACATCATAATGAGTAGGTTGTTGTTTTGATTCTTATTAAAAATTATTTTTTTATTTTTTTTAAACGGGTTAACGGGTACGGGTTAACGGGTACGAGTATTTTAATAGGCGGGTACGGGTACCGGTATTGGTGTACCCGCTAAAACCTGTACCCGTTGCCATTCCTAAATATCATCAAGCAAAACAGCAACATCACATCATGCAAAAATTCTCCACTAAACTCAGTATATTCTCCCATTCTTAAGAAAATGCTATGCTCAATTAATGTTGTTGAATAAATATGTATTGTATTTATAGATATGAACACGCCCCTCAAAATATGACTGCATCAGAAGATACAGAAGAAAAAAAAACATATAATGCCGTAAATTAAAGAGATGAACATCACGTATTCGAGCTAGCCACGAAGATTAACAAACTTGTGCTTAAAGATGTATGTGCAAATTGGAGCCAAGATAATGTTGCGACATAGTTTTCAGTTGTCCTACTCTTTGTGCATGACATAGTATATTGTGATCTAATATATTTCTCATGTCGCTACGGATTAGAAACATGTAAAAAAATTTGATCTTATTGTGATCTTATTATTAGGGTTGACAAGATCTCGGAAACATCTTTCATAGTTGGCCTAGCTTGAGGATTTTGATTCAAGCACGCGATCGCGAGCTTTAGAATATCGATGAGGTTGTCCGAAGTTTGTTGTGATGGGAAAGGGAGGCGGTCGTCTAATATGTCTTGGAGGATCATTGAAGTTCGAGTGACAGGAGACGATAGTAACATCGTGAGATTTCCGGGATGTTGGCCTTTGATCATTTCCAATATTAAAACTCCGAAACTAAACACATCGCATTTCTCCGTCACCTTCATCGTGTAAGCAAGCTCTGATATTCCAATTTGCCAAAACAAAGAATTTGAAGCTATGTTTATTTTTTCAATCTCTTAGATAAATATGTAAGAAAATAAATGAGATTGTAATGCTTGTAATTCAAATTATCAATTTTTAATCATATGAATTAATGTGTGTGAGGTAATCAATGCCTATTAATATTAATACTAGTTTTACTATATTTTTTTTTCCCATAAAAAGGTTCTTGCAACTATTTCAAGGAAAATAATGATACCAGTAGAGACAAAATTAATAAATCATTTTGCATATATTTCTGGACACAAGAACACAAAATTCTTCGAATGATTATCCGAACTTAATATTTGTTTGTGGTTATGACATTATTTATCAATTCATGTGTCAGCATAACGACAGTATGTATCCTTAATAATGCTTTTAGAATATGCTTGTATTTTTTATTTATACAAAGAAATGCCTGACACGTTGTATGGAATTACGAATTTATTGGTTTTTTTTGTCAGCTTGTACAATAGGTCCACACTAACTACTTTTTTATTTTTTATTTTATGAATGTAACTACTTAACAGATTCTTATTTTTAAAGGAAACAATATTTTTCAAACAGGTATCCGAAAACTGTACCCAAAAGAAAAGCATTAGGTCCACAACTGTTAGCCTTAAAACCCAGGTTTCAAAGCTCTAAAACAAGTTACTTGACAAAAATAACTACTTGCTAACAAAAATCTACAAACCACAAAATACGTGGATAATATTTTTTGGAAATTTGTCAAACGTCTATTTTTAAGGGCAATACAAATTAAAAGTTTTTTTTTTATTACTATATTATCGGCTCATTTAAATTTGATCTATGATCAGTTTTCTACTGGTTAAACACAATATTGTGCAGATATAATAAATTGTTCCCATCTATATTTTCATGCAAAAGACAAAGAGAGATAAAGAGCAGAATAGTAATATTATTACCTGGTGCGACGTATCCAAAAGTGCCGGCAACGGCAGTCCAATTGGAAGAATCCCTCTCCAAAAGCTTGGCCGTGCCGAAGTCAGAAATACGAGCCTCGTAATCGCCGTCGATCAACACGTTGTTGCTCGAAATGTCTCTGTGCACTATCGGCGGCGAAGTACCCGAATGCATGTACGCCAATCCCTCGGCCACTCCTCTGATCACTTTCACTCTCTTCTCCCAATCCAATTCCCTCGCTTTGCTCTCGTTGCTCAGCACCGAGCTTAGACTCCCTCTCTCGACGCACTCATACACCAAGAACGAGTGGCTCTCGTTGGAGCAAAACCCGTGAAGCCTCACCACGTTGCGGTGCCTTATCTTCGTCAACGCTCTAATCTCACTCAGAAACTCCTTCCGAAACGCCCTTCCCTCGCCGCCCTCGAGCCTCTTCACTGCCACCACCAGCCCCGACGAGAGCTCCGCTCTGTAAACGCTCCCCATCCCGCCTTGGCCGATGAGGTGATCCGAGGAGAAATCTCCAGTGGCTTTCATCACCTCTTCATACCCTATTTTCCTTCCGAAGATCGAGATCGATAGCACCGGGTCTCTGTCGGTCATCTCGACCTCGTTCGGTTTGGCGGTACGGTTTATTATTAAGGTGGAGCGAAACACCCAAGCCAAGTACAGAAGCGAGGAAGCCGCGATGATCGGACAAACCACGAGATAAATATATTTAAACTTGAGCTTAAACTTAGGGTTTAGCTTTGCCAGAGTTACACGTGGGTTGTCGCACAAACTTAGGCCGGTGGCGTTGAGGCAGTTGGAGCTCCTTCGTATCGAGTTGTTGTAATATTCTCCCGATAAGTGTTTGTCCGGAGTCGAACAGCAGAGTCGAGTGTGCGACGCGCTCACGATCAACCACTTGAGAAGTTGGTCAAGATTTGCAGGGATTTCACCGGAAAGGTTGTTGTATGAGAGGTTCATGGTGGCCAAGCTTTTCATGCCGGCGAGCTCCGACGGTATTCCACCGGTGAGGCGGTTATTGCTCAGATCGAGGTTCGAGAGGACGCGCAACTGACCGAGCTCGGTCGGAATCTCGCCGCTCAAACTATTGTTGCTTAGATCCAAGAGGTACATGTGTTGTAAGTTTTTGAGGCTACTCGTGATACGACCGGTCAACCGGTTCGAAGACAGGTCGAGGCGTTCTAGAAGGGTTAGAGATCCAAGCTCTGATGGTATTTCGCCAGAAAGACGGTTTTCGGGCAGAAGAAGATACACAAGCGAATTTAGTCTTCCCAACTGTTTTGGAATTTCTCCCACTAAACTGTTCGAAGTCAAGTTAAGCAGATTGAGTTGAGTCATGTTTCCCATTTCCGGTGGTATTTTGCCCGAAATCCTGTTCCCGCCAAACTGGAACGATTGTATCTTCGTCGAGTTTTGCCAAATCGACGAGATTTCGCCGGTGAGCTTATTGTCAGCCATGTTTATGTAATACAAGTCGGGATACCATCCAAAAAGTTCCGAGATGTCTCCGGTGAGTTGGTTTTCGTGGAGCGTTAGGCGACGCAAACTTGAGCAGTTTTTCAGGCTTCTGGGGACCGGGCCGGAAAATTCGTTTCCGTTCGCCGTGAAGTTCTGTAGTAATCCATTGCTGCAGATATTCTGCGGCAATTCGCCGATGAATTTGTTCCTGGCGAGTCGCAACACAGTCAAATTCTTGAGATTTTCTAGGGATTTTGGAAGCTGACCGGAGAATCCATTATCACGAACGTACAGAATCTCCAATCCGGTCAGGTTTCCGATCGAATCCGGAAGAGTTCCGTTGAGCTGATTCTCCCACAATTGAAGAGAAACAAGAGAGCTCAGTTGCCCGATAGACTCTGGAATCGTGCCAGTGAGCCTATTCCGATGGAGATCGAGACGTGTCAGCTTTATAAGGGAGGACAAGGACTTAGGGATTGGACCTGTGAGATTATTGTTGTGCAAGGAAAGCTCGACCAGGGCGGAGAGGTTTCCGATTCCGGCGGGAATAATTCCGGTGAGTTTGTTGCCAGAGAGGTCAAGATATACGAGGGCGGAGAGGTTTCCGATTGAATCCGGAAGAGGTCCGCTGAGCTGATTCTCCCACAGTTGCAGGGAAACGAGAGATCTCAGCTTTCCGATATCCTCGGGAATATCGCCGGTGAGTTTATTCCGGTGAAGATGGACACGTGTCAGCTTTCGCAGGCTGGATAACGACCTAGGGATTGGACCTGAGAGATGGTTTTTATCCATGGAAAGCTCGACCAGATCGGAGAGGTTTCCGATTCCGGCGGGAATAATTCCGGTGAATGAATTTTCGTTGAGACGAAGGTAAGCGAGTCTGGACAAATTTCTCAATGAAGTCGGGATCGAGTGACTGAGAGAGTTTCGGGACAGGACTAGGGATTTGAGCCTGTGAAGGAGGGAAATTTCAGGAGGAATTTTTCCGGTGAGTTTGTTGCCAGAGAGGTCGAGATATACGAGGGCGGAGAGGGAAGAGATTTCCGTCGGAATCGGACCGGAGATGGCGTTTCCGCTGAGGTTTAAGAGGTTCAGATTAGGGAAGGAAGAGAAGGAGAATTGGATTAGCGTACCTAATAAGCCACGCTTTGTGAGGGATACTCTGGTCACGTGTCCACTGGCGTTATTGCACGTGACTCCGGACCAGCCGGTGCATGGATTTATCGTGGTGGCGTTGGGATTGGGCTCGATGAACGACTCGTTGGTTTTGGAGAATCTCCTCCATGAAAAGAGGAGCGACTGTGAATCAATATTGGCGTTTTCAAGGCTGGCTTTCCATTTGAGGAGAGCTAGGGCTTCATCTTGAGAATCTCCATTGACATCAATGGCATGTACTGTTAGTACTATTAGTACGGAAAACGAGACAGAGAGCCACTGATGGTTCATTTTCTTTATAGTTGAAATTGGTGTTTTTTTCCTTTTTAATGGGTACATGATAGATATGACCATTCGTATGTTAAATCCATGTGTGAGCCTAAAAGACTCAAATGACTATGTCAAACTAATATATTTTATTGCTTCACTTCAGTGGTCCTTTGGAAAACGTAACGTCTTCAACTAGGTTTTCACCGAGTCTCTGCTTACTATACCTACGAACTCAGCTACGCTTAGAACATTTTTTTTTATGAATTAAGTTTGGAATAAAATTAGTCGTACATAACGGGTTCAGTGTCGATATGGTGGAAATATAAGGTGCAAACTATGAATAAAATCAATCAAATCCCATGTAGTTTATTTTTATTTTTTATAAATATAAACAATTCGAATAATTGGCGTGGTTGCTCACGAAATTGTTGGAGTTTACTATATCATATTATTTCGCAAGTGGAGTTTAAACAAATTGAGGCATGTGCTGATGACTTATATTATTTTTTTAAAAAAAATTATTATCGCCTCTTTTTTAATAGATAACATCTTGTGGACTAGATTTTTATATGAGTTCAAACTGATAAGATCAAGGTATCTCAAGTCACCTAAGCTTTGAATTAGGAAAGTTCGATGTTTCCCCCTATAAGTTCTACACTGTATTCAATTAATTTTTTTTTTGTTTGAATATTCAATGAATTCTTCAATTTTTTATTAGCTGTTAGTTTGTTGATCTATATATTAAGATTCATTGAATCGCCATTGGACGTCATTTTTTTTTTTAAATGAACTGAGCCTTTATAAACAGCTCTCAGGGAGCATGGGCCAAATCGGCCATAATGAGGTCTGCAATATAGGGAGGTGGATAAACAGTCCACAGAGAGGGAAGATGAGAATTCAGGCCTATCCCAGCCAGTCGGTCAGCAACAGAATTTTCAGATCGCCGTACAAAATGAAAAGAAAAATTACAAAGGCGGTTAAGCATAATAATATCTTCAGCAATCAACCCTTCTTCTTTCGCGTTGAGAGCCCCGTCTCGGAGAAGTGTAACCGCGTTCATCGAGTCCGATTCCACCTCACAGGAAGAGAAGCCGTACCTGAGTGCAGTTACGAGCCCTTCGCGGATAGCCAACAGTTCCGCCGCAAGCACGGAAGAGGTATGGGGGATCTGAGCACAGAAGGCGAGGCAGAACCTGCCCTCTGCGTCCCTGAAGCATCCCCCAAGGCCCCCGGATCCGGTCTCGGAGTTGAAAGAGGTGTCTGTGTTGAGCTTCCAACGCTTGGTGGAGGGGGGGGGGGGGGGGGGGGGGGGGGACCATGTGGCTGGTTCAGTCGGGGCAGGGCGCCGAGGAGAGGAAAGGTTGAACAGAGCATAGTCGTCGTGGAGACCGACCGCCTTGGTGAAGATAGATGCCATATCAGCCTTTTTACTTTCGTGTATGAGCTTGTTTCGGCAATACCATATCTCCCAGAGCATGATTGCGAGCAGCCCTAGGTTGTCGAGAGATAAAGCTTTGGCTTCGCCGCTAATAGTTTCCCACAGGTCCCGGTCTTGTCTTTGCCCCAGGATGTGCTCAAAAAGGGAGTTGATCCATGCATCTTCGACAAAGGGGCAGAAGATAAGGCTGTGGGACGTTGTCTCGTCCTTAAAACCGCAGAAATTGCACCGTGGTTCGACTGGGATGTGTCTCCGAGCCAGGTTACCTCTTGTGGGAATGAAGTTCTTACATGCTCGCCAGAGGAAGATCTTGATCTTAAAGGGGGTCTTGATTCTCCAAAGAGTCGGCCATAGTGCGTGCGGCGGAGTGGAGGTAGACGCAGTGGAGGCGGCAGAGATTTCCATCGCTACCCGGTATCCACTTTTAACCGAGTAGATACCTTTCTCATCGAAGTGCCAGATTAGGGAGTCCTCACGTTGGTGGAGAGGCCGAGGAATGGACAAGATCATTTCAGCCTCGAAGGGAAGGAATAGATCCTTGACTTTGGCGGTGTTCCATTCCTCGGAATCAAGGACGATGTCACGGACCTTAGAGCTCGAGGGGAGCCGGCGAGGGGATTGGACCATGAAACTCGAGGGAGAGGGCAGCCATCGTTCACCGTAGATGTCAATCTTCGATCCCGTTCCCACCCGCCATCTCCAACCTTTGTCAATAACACCCCGACCCCACAAAAGGCTTTGCCAGACGTACGAGGAGCCTTTTTTGGGAGTGGCATGGAGGATCGAGGAGTTAGGGTGGTATTTTCCTGCGATAACACGAGCCACCAGAGAGGAGGGGTCATGAGCTAAGCGCCATACCTGTTTAGCAAGGAGGGCCCGATTGAATTCTCGGAGACTCCGAAATCCAAGGCCTCCATCTTTCTTGGCTCGGCAGAGGACTTCCCAGCGGGCCCAGTGCATTTTCTTGGACGCCTCACCCGATCCCGCCCAAAAATCCACACACAGGTTCTCAATAGCCGAGCAAATAGACACCGGGACCATGAAGGTGCCCATGGTGTAGGAAGGGATGGACTGGATAACTGCTTTGATCAGTGTTTCCTTACCCCCGACGGAGAACCACTTCGAGCTCCAATTGTTGAGCTTCTTCACTACTCTTGTTCGAAGGAACCTAAACTGGATGCGTTTAGCACGGAGAGTGAAAGTAGGGAGGCCAAGATACAGATCAATACCTGTTGAAGCCGAGATCCCGAGAAGGTTCTGGATATCTGCTTGCATAGCCGGGTCGGTGTTCGGGGAGAAAGCCAAGGTTGATTTATCGAAGTTGACAAGCTGGCCCGAGGCTTTGGAGTACTTCTCGATGCAGTCTAAGAGGGCCCGACATTCAGCCGTGTTTGCTTGGAGGAAGACCAGACTGTCGTCGGCGAAGAAGAGGTGTGAGATAGGAGGGCTTGCCCGTGCTATGCTGATCCCGTGGATGGCGTCTTCGCTAACCCGGTGATGAATTAAGGACGAGAAGCCTTTAGCGCAGAGGATGAAGATGTAGGGAGAGATCGGGTCCCCTTGGCGGATCCCCCGGGAGGGAAAGAAATTAGCCGACATCGAGCCGTTGACAAGCACGGAAAAGCTGACCGTAGAGATGCAGTCCATGATTCGACTGATCCAACGGGCTCCAAAGCCCATGCATTCCATAATCAGGCGGACATATGACCATTCGATGCGGTCATACGCTTTGCTCATGTCAAGCTTAAGCGCACAGTATCCCCGCTAACCCTTATTTCTCGCCGGAAGCCAGTGATTGCACTCAAAGCCCAGGAGGATATTGTCGTTGATTTGTCTACCCGCAACGAAAGCACTCTGGTTCTCGTCAATGAATTCCGGGAGGAAAGGTTTGAGCCGGTTCGCAAGCGCCTTGGACACAATCTTGTAGACAACATTACACAGCGCAATCGGGCGAAAGTCCTTCAGGTGTTCGGCTCCTTCAACCTTGGGTATAGGGGTGATGAGTGTTTTGTTCCAATCCCTTATACTTGCCCCCTCGTTAAGGACTTGAAGGCATGTCTTGGTTACACTATCCCCGACGGTTCCCCAATATTTCTGGAAAAATAGTGCCGGCATACCGTCAGGGCCTGGGGATTTAGTGGGGTGCATCGAGAAAATTGCCTCCTCTATGTCTTTTTTGGAGAAGTCGGCTTCAAGGGACCTTGTAGACGAGGCTGCGAGCTTCGGGAGACACATGGGAACGCCATTCAAACACTCCTCTGATGTAGGTGATGAGCTGGTAAAGAGACTCTCGAAGAACTCCAGAAAAGCCTTCGAAATATCGGGAAGAGATGACAGCTTCTTGCCTGTTGAGTCAAAGATCGCATGGATAGTGTTGTTCCGCCGTCTACTAGTGGCTTGGGAGTGGAAGTATTTCGTGTTTTTGTCCCCATGGGCAAGCCAATTCGCCCGGGAGCGTTGCTTCCAGTGGATCTCTTCCGCGGATCTAAGCTTTTCTAGTTTCGCCGAGAGGGATCGGATCAGCGGGATGTTTGTCGTGTGGGACTCGTCTCGTCTAGCCCTTTCTATCTCCTCTTGAAGAGATTTGATTTTCCTGGGGGTGTCTCCGAATTTTCTCTTACCCCAGCGACTAAGGGCGAGGTTGACCTCTCGAATTCCTTTCGCGATTTGTATGGTGGACGAGCCCGACAACAGGTCCTGGTTAGCGTTGACGATGTTGTCACATTCCCCGTCGTGGGTCCATTTTTCCTCGAAGAAGATCCGGCGTTTAGTAGTTTTTGGTTCCCCATTGGGTCCCCTGATCTCACGGAGGCTTTGGAATAGAATCGGTCTGTGATCGGAGCGGCCGTAGGGGAGATTAGTCACCATTGAGCCTGGGAAGTTGGAGAGCCACTCCTCATTAACGCAGAAACGGTCAAGGCGTTGTTGGATGAATTTGGGGGCTGGTTGCTTGTTTGTCCACGTGAAACACTGTCCTTCATAACCGAGGTCCGTCAACGAGCAATCTCCCAGGGCGAGGTTAAAATCAGCCAAGGCCGAGAGGCTTTTGGGACAGCCTCCCTCCTTTTCCTTGTCCACCAGGATTTCATTCCAGTCTCCTTTTCCAGCGAGACGCTGAAGCAGCTCCCACGAGAATCTCCGCTTTTCGGGGCGGGGGTTGCCGTAAAAGCCTGTAAAGCGACATGATATACCATTTATTTTGATAAGGGAATCAATATGCCCATTAGAGTAAGATTTAATCCAGACGTCGTAGTTTTTTTTCCAAAATAAGATAAGGCCTCATTTCCGACCATTACAGTTGACTACAAAAAGCCCCTCAAAACCGAGGGTAAATTTCCAATTTGTACATTGATAAGAGAAGAGATGGGATTCAGCGACAAAAAGGATATCAGGCTGAATATCTTTCACCAGGCGGCAAAGATCGGTGAATGCCCCGGGGCTGCCCAGGCCCTGGGCATTCCAGGCTAGGATTTTCATTGCTCCCGGCGGGGCTGGCTCGACCTGCCAGAACCCGCCGATCCCGGGGAGAAGTTCTCCTCCGCAATGTTCCTATCTTCCCCTTCCCCAATGCCGTCACCTCCTTCCTCAGCCTCATACGCCATGGCCACGCTGTCGACACCCACAACGTTAGTCTCGTCATCGCCGGGGGGGTGTATCCCGCTCTTCTTTTTGTCCGGAGGACCCTCAATTTGGAGGATAGCCTGTTTGGCTCGCGCCGCCTTTTTCAGAGAAACCCTTTCCAGGCTGCCGGTCGCTGGGAGAATCGCGAGCTGGAGCTCGTCGCTTCCATCCCCTCCTGGGTTCACCTTTCTTTTCTTCCCCTGTTCTGGTTCAGCGCTCCTTCTATCTTCATTTTTGGTAGGCGTAGTACCTGCTGGGCCTATACTCAGATTCACCACTTGGGTTCCCACGTGAGGGGAAGGATGGGCTTGTTTATTCTTCCTGGATGTTGACCGGGCCTTTGGGCCCAATTTATGTTTCATGGGCCCAGCTGGATTTGGTCTCGCTACCTGTTTCTCACGTGCGTTTGGTAAGTTGGCCTCTGGAGTGGGTACCTGTTTCTCACGTGGCGATGATGAAGATGCGGGATACGGGGATGCCTTTTCTAACATAGAACCTGGGTTGGTAGAGGTCCCAAGAATTTCGCCTGTCACAGGTAAGTCATTGATCCCAGAATTCCCATCACTTGTCTGACGTGGCGGGGTAGGTAGCGGATTTGCTGGCAAATGGGTTCCTTGGGAAGGGCTCGCATCTGTGTCTCAGTCGAAACAGGAAATCTTCCCGCTCTCCGCCCTTAACCACGGCCCCAGGGTCTGTCTAGTGGCGTCAGTGCACATTATCACGTTTTCCTTGCACGTACTTTGGTCATGGCCAATTCTGCCACATCCATAGCAAAATCTTGGAAGCTTTTCATACTTGAAGGCCACCCAAACTTGCTTTCCGGCAACTGGAATGAAGCGTCCTGGGAAGATGGGTTTGTTGATGTTGATAACCACTTTACATCTGAAGAAATCTCTGAGGACAGAACAAAAAGAGGCATCCCACTTGAGCTCCTTGATCTCGCCACTAAGTGCGGCCAGACGGGAAACATTCCTCTCCGTTCTTGCTTGAAGGGGAATCTCGTGCATTCTGACCCACAGCTTCACCGAGTCGAAATTGCATTCCTTCCATATCTCAGACTCCGGCCACGGCTTCAGCAAGAGCACCCCCCCGTTTAGGCACCATGGGCCCTTCTCAAGGACGCGGTTACAGAACTCCGGCGACGAGAACTCGAAGCCAATGAACAAAACCCCCTTTTCCTTGGCCAGTAGCTTCGATTTCCAGCCCTTCACGTCCCACCAAATCCGTTGCAGAATGGAATTGAGGAGTTTTAAAGAGCCAATCTTTGGTACCAAAGCTTTCCCTACCAGCGCCGCTAGGGGTGGCCTGGTCGTCGATCCATCTTCCTCAGTTGCAAAAGCGTTTTCCCAGTCGTCGTCGTCCATATTGAGAGCTTCGGTGAGGTCCGCCAAAGAGTCAACGTCATCTTCTTTTGGGTAATCAGTTTCCATTCTTCACTTCGTCTCAGGAGTGCGAAGAAGAGTCCACTGTGTGGAGGGCTCACCTGAAAAGGAAGCAGAAAAGTGTCTTGGGGAGTATTTCTCCAACAATTATTGTTGTCACATAAGACCAACTTGCTTGCATTTTCATAGGAATTTTCAGAAATGTCTATGCCATTGGACGTCATTGTCATATCAACATCGGAAAACTAGCATTATATTATATGATGCTACCATCTTCAACCCAAAAACTATATTTGGTATAATTTTATACCAAATTTGGTACAGTTACAATGTTTACACTCCAATCCACAACACCAAATCATACCCCAAAAAGAATATTATTTTTTTTATACTTTTAATATTATTTTATATTAATTTCATATTAACCCCTCTATTAATATGTTATGCCAATACTAATCTTATTAAACATTAATTTATTTTTCTATGTCAACAATATTAAATTAATTTATATTTATATTAAATATTATGTTAATATTACAATATTAAAATATAAAAATTAACTATTAAAAAAATATTATTTTTGAATTATGCATGCTTTTGTATTTTTTTTTTCTATTATATGGCGTACGGTGTAAGTTTAATTTTCAGAAAAATTAGTCGATATAAGCCACATCAAACGTTGCAATTGTAATCTAGCCAACGTTTCGTTTAATTTTCGAATCTAGCCAAATTTGATGACGTGTCATATTTATGTAAGATGGTATTTACTATATTAGCCTTGGTTTGGTTTCAAAAATACTAGCCCACGTTTTGAAACTTGGTTTTGTAGCCGAATTTGTTATATTCGGTTTATATTTCGAATTTTAAAAAAAATTATATACTTGACAAAGTTGGTTATTGAGCGTTTTTTTCTTTAATGAACATTATAGCCGTGTAAGCAAATACAGTGTACATGTTCGTAAATTTTTGTTAATCTCCGTTGCTTTGTTAATTTCTGTTAATTATGATAAATTTACATATGTGCAGGTAGACCCGATTTCTTTCCTTACCTTTAATACGCATTTAATACGGTATTTTTGTTTTCCAAATTTATTTTCTAATTTTGAACGGGATTTTATCATAATTACGTGTATTCATTATCTTATTTGACTTATTCAATCAAATAAATATTTCATTTCCCTTTTAATTACATCACCGAATCTCATATTATGAATTCAAAAAGCTGAAATTATAGCCGTGTAAGAAAATACAGTGTAAATGTTTGTAAATTTTTGTTAATCTCCGCTGATTTGTTAATTTCTGTTAATTATGGTCAATTTTTTATGCATTTATTGCATTAGATTTTCTCTTTTAATTACAACACCGAATCTCCTATTAAATTAGCTAAATATCCAATTAAATTGCGAAAAAATATGAAATTAATTGGCTGTATACAATTCAAACCGATCAAACGTGGGCTAGTGTTTTGATCAAGTAAGTATAAGAAAAAGGGTAAATTAGGTATTTTATATCCGTAAATTTCAGTAAATGGCTAGATTGCAAAATTTACCAAACGTTGGCTAGATTCCAAAAACCATGTTTCAAAATGGCTACGTTGCTAGTTTACCCTAATTTTTATTTAAGATTGTATTTGTATAATTATTAGTATAATTGGTATGTATTTTATTTGGTTGTATTGTGCTTAATTAATGTTATGTATTATTATCAATGTCATATTATTTACTCTTTTTTTTAATTGATAATATGTATTTTTTTGTATAAATTAGAGTCTAAATTACAAATTAATTTTTCTGTGGGTGAATTTGTAATTACAAATAGTTTCACCCCAAATTTGGGGTGGATCAAATTTGAGGTGGATGAATAGTTTCACCCCAAATTTGGTGATAAACAGTATATCAATCCCAAATTTGAGGTGGGTTGGAGCAATCTCACCCTAAATATGTCAAATCTCACCCCAAATTAAGGGTGAGTTAGAGATGGTCTAAGTAATTATAATAAATACTATTCTATTACATTTAGACCGAATATTTATAAAGCGGTTAAATACACGCGGTAACATCGATGATTGATTAGTAAACTTTTTTCCAAAGAGATTATGTAAATGATACTCACAAATCCGCACCCGTCCAATTTACTTGTGGGTCTTTACATGCCGGTATGAGGTACATCTGTTTGAAGATATTTTTCTCCTAGTGTTTATCAATATTTATACTTTTAAATTTATTTGATATACCAACTCCAAATTAAAAAACCTCATACGTTTGTATCATATGTATAATTGTGTTACTCGAACTTGTATTAGACAACTATATCAAGTATTCTTAAATGTAACCTAGACACTATATTAATTATAAATGATATATGTTGATGTTTAAGAGACGGATACTTATTAAAAGTATCTTTTTTGTATTAATTTTTTTTCCTTCTGAAATATTCCTCAGTAAGTGGTTTACTCGTTGATAACCAATTTTTTTATTTTTTTTTACAATGGTTGGAGCGTTTGAGTATGTACATTTTCTAATGTTAAAACTAATTAAAATAGTCATTTTTATTATGTTGTTATAAATTTGTGTTGTTTGTGCGATTACAAAAAGTTAAAAAAAAAATGTTCATGCCACAATATTGATGACCCATGGGGTGGATTGTAACATTTAATAATGGGTTTGTTTCTATTTTATTATGAAAATGAACTAAACCACTTCAAACTTTAAAATTATTAAATGGCCAGTGTTTGATTTCTATTTTTTTAATAATAAAATAGCCAAATTTTTTTATATGTGTCAGTTATAAAAAATTATATACCTAAATTAACCTTTTTAATTTAATAATATTGAAAATTAATACATGCATTTTTGTCAAATATATCTGGTTTATTTTGGTTAATGACTATTTTGCAATATAATACTAAATGTTGACTATTTTATAAAACTGAAATTTTAATTTAGCTATTAACTAGAGATCCTTTTATTATTCTTATCATGACTTACATTAATGTTATTGTTGGTGATTTAAAAATAAACATCATGTCAAGTGGCTAATCCAGATTTTAGAAAAATGGGAGGCCAAAAAACAATTTAGGCTGAACAAAAAAAAATATTAGCTCAAAAATTTGGGTTTTGAGGAGAGGGTTACACTTGGGTCCGCCCCTGATCATGGCTAGAAAATTAGAAAACAGTATACAGGGAATTGTAATTTAATATATTTCTCAGATCTTTAACGAATTAAAAACATGAAAAGTCATTGTGATCTTATTAGGGTTGACAAGATCTCAGACACATCTTTCATGGTTGGCCTAGCTTGAGGATTTTGATTCAAGCATGCCACAGCGAGCTTTAAAATGTCGATGAGGTTGTCCAAAATTTGTTGGGACGGAAAAGGGAGGCGGTCGTCTAACATGTCTTGGAATATCACTGAAGTTCGAGTGGCCGGAGAAGACAATGATGTCGTAAGATTTCCGGGATGTTGGCCTTTGATCACTTCTACTATTAATACTCCGAAACTAAACACATCGCATTTCTCTGTCACCTTCATCGTGTAAGCAAGTTCTGCATATAATTTCGCAAAACAAAGATTCAGGAGTGATTAATATTGTTTGTTCAATCCTACATAGATATGTAAGGAAGTTAATTAATGGGATTATAATGATTTATACTTTCAATATCAAACTACAAATTTATTATCACAGATTAATATTGAAAATGTGAGTGAAATAGATAGTTTGAGTAGAGAAGAAAATGAATTTTTTGATTGAAAACTATGGTTTACTACGTGTTATTCATTGCAATTTTTCCTTTTTAAATACAGTACACGTGAACGACTATTTAAAATAAATACTAGTTGCCCATACCCAAAAAAAAAAAAAATCCGGATAACAAGTTATTGGGGAGTAATTTAAGGGTGAAAAGAATATAATAAAAAATATATCAATTGGGTCAATAGAAACAAAATTTAATAATTTTGAATAGTTTTTTTCCGGACACAACCTATCTTTTGGAAAAATAATTCCACAAGAGCTTGTCCGCACAAAAGCTGTCAAAAAAGTCGGGCCGGGCTGGTCCAACCCTTTTTCTTCAAGCTCAAAAGAGGCCCGAGCCCGACCCAGACCCAAAATCGTTTATTGGAGGGCTGGGCGGGGCGGGGCCGGGCCGGGCCTAAGAAATAGGACTTTAGGTCCAACTCAGGACCAAACCCTCGACTCTCGAGGCCAAAGGTCGGGCTTGTGCCCAGGCTTAAAAAAGATCTAAGTTGTATCTCAAAAAGTCCAAACTATAATAAAAAAAATAATTCATAAATGTTTTTTAAAATAAAAAAAATACAATTTTAATCAAAACAACAAAAATGTGAGTAAAAAAAATTTATATCATTAATATAAAATTAAATTTATGTGTCAAACTACTTTTTGTACATAAAAATATAATTTAGAAAAAAAAAATAAAATATTTATTTTATTTAAAAAAGATTGGGCTCGAACCGGGCCTAATTAGGGTCCCGGCTGGGCCCCTAGTTGGGCTTTTATGAGGGCCCGGGTCGGGCCGGGCTTGAGAGCCTATACCCTAGACCCAACCCAAGCCCTTCATGAAGCTCGGTTCGGCTCGACCCTTTTTCGGAAAGGGTTGGGCCGGCCCAAAACCTCTAAAAAAGAGGGTCGGGTCGGGTCATTAACACAAGACTCAAAATTATCAAAGTTCTCTCCTAATATTTTTTCTGAATTTGATTATCGAGCAGCAACCATACGATCTTTATAAGAGGTATAATTACACAATCTCTCTGTCTCTCTGTAAACTCCGCCCCTGCGCCTATATAATCTAATCAAACTATAATTAACTTATCAAATCTCTCCTAATATTCTCTCATTTTCACCATGGACCCGCAACAACAAAAGCTTCTTGCGAGGTATAATTACTCTCTCTCTCTCTCTCTCTCTATATTATCTTCCTCGCCATTTTCAGAACCACGACTACCACCAGATACCATCTATTCTCTCTCTACACTGTATTCCATTAATTTTTGTTTTGTTTGAATATTCAATGAGTTAAATCATATTTTTTTTTTCTGCGACAGTGAAGTCATTTTTAAATTTATTTAATATCAGTGAAATCTCTTACATTGATGGGTGTCCCTTTAATCAAGTTAAATCAAAGTCATAAATTTATTTTGTTTTATTAATTTTCTATTTTAAAATGAGTTAGAAAAATAATGATATTGTCTATTTTAATTGGAGCGACATCACTCACACACCTATTTTAATTGTCTAAATAGTTTGGATGTCATTGAGACATAACTCAATATTGTATATAAAAATATAATTTTGAAAAATAATAAAATATTTATTTTATTTAAAAAGGATTAGGCCCGAACCGATCCTATTTAAGGTCCGGACTGGGCCCGAGTTGGACTTTTATGAGGGTCCGGGTCGGGCCGGGCTTGAGGACCTATACCTTAGGCCCAGCCCAAGCCCTTCATGAAGTCCGGTTCGGCTCGACCATTTTCGGGGCCGGCCGAAAACCTCTAAAAAAAGAGGGTAGGGCCGGTTAGCCCACGAGCGACCCGGCCCATTTAACGGCTTTAATCCGCACTTAATTATTTGTGTTTATGAAGTTATTTATCAATTAATGTGACAACATAACAGTAAATATTTTTTAAATATATGTGGTATGGAATGATATAGTTATTCCGATATTTTATTTTTTTGGGTCAACTGGTATAATAGGGCTTCGCTCCTCTACGCCACCTACTCTTTTTTTTTTTTTTTTGCTTGAATGCCTACTTTTCTTCTCTCAAAACTACGCGACCTATTTAATAAGACCAGAAAACAAAAAACAAACGAGTCGCAACTGTTGCTTCTTATTTTTAAAGGAAACAATATTCAAATAACTATCCAATACTGTAAACAAATTATGCAACTAACTAACTACTTTCGAACAAATACACTAAAAAATACGTGGCTAATATTTTTTAGAAAATTAGTTTAATATCGGCTCATGTAAATATGTAATCTGTAAGGGTCGTTCTACTAGTGAGCACAAATTTTGTACACATAAATAATCACTGTATATTTTCATGCTAAAATTTAAAGAGAGATAATATTACCTGGTGCGACGTATCCAAAAGTGCCGGCCACGGCGGTCCAATTAGAAGAATCCCTCTCCAAAAGCTTGGCCGTGCCAAAGTCGGAAACACGAGCCTCGTAATCGCCGTCGATCAACACGTTGTTGCTCGAAATGTCTCTGTGCACTATCGGCGGCGAAGTACCCGAATGCATGTACGCCAATCCCTCGGCCACTCCTCTGATCACTTTCACTCTCTTCTCCCAATCCAATTCCCTCGCTTTGCTCTCGTTGCTCAGCACCGAGCTTAGACTCCCTCTCTCGACGCACTCGTACACCAAGAACGAGTGGTTCTCGTTGGAGCAAAACCCGTGAAGCCTCACCACGTTGCGGTGCCTTATCTTCGTCAACGCTCTAATCTCACTCAGAAACTCCTTCCGAAACGCCCTTCCCTCGCCGCCCTCGAGCCTCTTCACTGCCACCACCAGCCCCGACGAGAGCTCCGCTCTGTAAACGCTCCCCATCCCGCCTTGTCCGATGCGGTGATCCGAGGAGAAATCTCCGGTGGCTTTAATCACCTCTTCGTACTCTATTTTCCTTCCGAAGATGGAGATCGAGAGCACCGGGTCTCTCTCGATCATTTCGACCTCGTCAGGTTTGGCTCTCCGTTTCGAGAGAAACACCGACGCTAAGTAGAGAAGAGAAGAAACCGCGATGATCGGACAAGCCACGAGATAAATATATTTCAAGTTGGACTTAGGGTTTGGTTTTCTCGGCCCCGCCCGCGAGTGATCATCAGTGCATGGAATTAATCCGGTGACGTTACCGCAGATAGTGTTCCCTCTCAGCTCGTCTATGGAGGCGTTGAGGAAGGCCTCGTTGACCGGAAGCGGACCGGAGAGCTGGTTGTGTGATACATTCACGGTCAACAGCCCCGGAAGTTGGTCAAAGTTTTTAGGGATTTGACCGGAAAGGTGGTTGTGCGAGACGTTTAGGGTCATTAAGCTTTTCAAGCCGACGAACTCCGATGGTATTTGACCGGTGAGGTTGTTATAGCTCAGATCGAGGTCTGTGAGCCGGCTCAGCTGGCCGAGGTCGATCGGGATCTCGCCGCTTAAATTGTTGTTGCTTAGATCCAAGAGGTACATGTGTTGGAAGTTTCTTAGGTTTCTCGTTATACTACCGGTCAACAGGTTTGAAGACAGGTCGAGTTGTTCTAGACGGGCTAGGGATCCGAGCTCCGAGGGTATTTCGCCGGAAAGACGGTTTGCTTCAAGGAGAAGATACACCAGCGAACTAAGTTTCCCAAACTCTTTTGGAATTTCTCCAACCAAAAAGTTTGAAGACAAGTAAAGCTCCGTGAGCTGAGTCAAGCTTCCCATCTCACCCGGTATGTTGCCGGAGAGTCTGTTCCCGCCAAAATTGAAATATTGTATCATTTTGGAGCTTCCCCAGATCGGAGAGATTTTTCCGCTGAGCTTGTTTTCGGCCATGTTTATGTAAATCAATTTGGGATAGGCTCCAAAAAGTTCAGAAATGTCTCCTGTGAGCTGGTTTTGATGGAGCGTGAGACGAATCAAGCTTGTGCAGTTTTTCAGGCTACCGGGGACAGGACCGGAAAATCCATTCCCGTTCGCCGTGAAGGTCTGTAGAAATCCGTAGCCGCAGACATTCTGCGGTAATTCGCCAAAGAAATTGTTTCTTGCGAGTCGCAACACAGTGAGGTTCTTCAGATTCTCTAGGGATTTCGGAAGCTGACCGGAAAACTGGTTGTCGCGTATATACAGAATCTCCAATCTGGTTAGGTTTCCGATTGAATCCGGAAGAGTTCCGCTGAGCTGATTCTCCCACAGTTGCAGGGAAACGAGAGATCTCAGCTTTCCGATATCCTCAGGAATATCGCCGGTGAGGTTATTCCGGTAGAGATGGACACGTGTCAGCTTTCGCAGGCTGGATAACGACCTAGGGATTGGACCTGTGAGATGGTTGTTATCCATGGAAAGCTCGAGTAGATCGGAGAGGTTTCCGATTCCGGCGGGAATAATTCCGGTGAGCAGATTTTTGCTGAGACCAAGGTAAGCGAGTCTGCTCAGATTTCTCAATGAAGATGGGATCGAGTGACTGAGAGAGTTTCGGGACATGATTAGGGATTTGAGTTTGCGAAGGAGGGAAATTTCGGGAGGGATTTTTCCGGTGAAATTGTTGCCAGAGAGGTCGAGATATACGAGGGCGGAGAGGGAAGAGATTTCCGCCGGAATCGGACCGGAGATGGCGTTTCCGCTGAGGTTTAAGAGGTTCAGATTAGGGAAGGAAGAGAAGGAGAATTGGATTAGCGTACCTAATAAGCCACGCTTTGTGAGGGATATTCTGATCACGTGTCCACTGGCGTTATTGCACGTGACTCCGGACCAGCCGGTGCATGGATTTATCGTGGTGGCGTTGGGATTGGGCTCGATGAAGGACTCGTTGGTTTTGGAGACTCTCCTCCATGAAAAGAGGAGCGACTGTGAATCAATATCGGCGTTTTCAAGGCTGGCTTTCCATTTGAGGAGAGCTAGGGCTTCATCTTGAGAATCTCCATTGACATCAATGGCATGTACTGTTAGTACTATCAGTACGGAAAACGAGACAGAGAGCCACTGATGGTTCATTTTCTTTATAGTTGAAATCGGCATATTAGTTATTACTGGTGTGTGTGTGTGTGTGTGTTTTTTTTTTTTTCATTGATAGATCATAGATATATGACTCTTGAATCAAGTCCATTCTGTTTTTTTTTTTGAAGAGAGTCAATAGGTATTTATCTGTTTTGGGATCCAAAAAGACACAAAGACTAATTCAAACAAACTAATACAATTTACTGCTTCAGTTCAGTGGTCCTTAATTTCGAAAACGTACGCCATCGTCTAAGTACTTACTAAGATTAGCACATATGAATTACGATTTTTTTTTAGTCAATTATGTTTAGAAATTAGAACCATATTATTCATACTTGACGGGTTTGGTGTTTAAATGATTAGAAAAAAAAAATAACACATATTCGTTAATATAATTAATCAAATCCCCAAGATTAATGAATTTAATATATACAATTTGAAAGCCTGAATAGTTAAAGTGTTGGCTGACTGGCTCACACAATTGTTAGAGAGATTACTATATTCCCAAACCGTTGACTATAAATTCAGGCACGCTGTTGTTGATTTACTTATATTCCTTCATTCTCGTTTTAAAAATACTATGCTATATCTATGACATAGATAATAAAGAGGAGAGCATTTTCAACTTTCATCCACACGCCCGCCACGTGACGGTTTTTTTTTTTGTTTTTTTTTCCTTTCCGGTTTGTTTGTTTATTTTTTTTTCTTTTTCTTTTTCTTTTTTACTTTGCCTTTCGTTGGGGGTTTTTTTTTTTTTTTTTTCCAATCTATTTTGTAAATCCTTTTTTAATGTTTTTTTTTCTCCCTCTATCTCATCAATATATTTTGTATAATTTTTTTTATGTATTTTATAATCATAATTACTAATGTTATATTATACTTTCTTTTTCTCTTTGATATTTATTTCCTTTCACCTTATATGTGTCTCCATATTTCATTGGTTCTTTTTTTTTAATTTTTTTTTCAATCTATTTTGTAAAAAAAAATTTATGTATATTGGTTTTTTCCTCTCTCTCTCTCATCGATATATTTTGTATAATTTTTTTTTATGTATTTTATAATCATAATTACTGATGCTATATTATACTATGGCCCCGTTTAACATAACTTTGTTTTTAAAAAAGTTCTTTTAGATTGTTTTTTTTTAAATGACAAAGTGTTTGGTAAACTGTTTATAAAACGGTTGTTGCTGGTAACATAAACTGATTTAGCGTTTGGTAAAAGAAATATATTATAGTAAAAAAACTAAAATAGACATGTTCTTAATAATTAAATAATAATTATTCATATGCTTATTCATATACATATATATAAATAATATTTTGTACGAGGATATTACAGTAATTTATATAGCAAACTTAAAAACATTTTTTCTAAAAGCTAAGAATCCTTGCTTTTCCCTCTCATGTACAAAATCTAAAAACGTTTTTGAAATTTTTTGTAAAAACAGTTTTGCCAAACACCGGATAAACAGTTTAGTTTTTTCTAAAAACAAAAACAAATCTTTTTAATCTCAACCAAACGCAGCCTATATCAATAACATACATTATTTTGAGTGTATGTTAGTTTTATATTTTCTTTATTAGTTTTCATTTGATATTTACTTTCCTTCACCTTATATGTGTCTCCATATTTCATTGGTTCGTTTTTTTTTTTCCAATCTATTTTGTAATATATATTTATATATTGTTTTTTCCCTCCCCCTCTCATCAATATATTTTGTGTAATTTATTTTACAAAAAATTAGAAAAATAGCCAACTTAAACGTTTGATATTGTTAAATAGCCAAGGTTTGGTAAATATTAAGTAAATAGCCATAAATGATGACGTGGCTTAATATGGCAGTGGCTATTTACTTGATATTTACGTTTGTAAATATATAAAAATGGCTATTTACCTACTATTTACCAAACCTCGGCTATTTAGCAATTCTCAACGTTTAAGTTGGCTATTTTGCTAAATTACCCTTTATTTTATGTATTTTATAATCATAATTACTAATGCTATATTATACTGTGGTCCCGTTTGACATAGCTTTGTTTTTAAAAAAAGTGCTTTTATAAAAATAAAAATAAAAATTTAAAAAATGACAAAGTGTTTGGTAAACTATTAATAAAACAATTGTTGCTGGTAACAAAAACTGATTTAGCGTTTGATAAAATAAATATATTATAGTAAAAAAACTAAAATAGACATGTTCTTAATAATTAAATAATAATTACTGATATGCTTATTTATATACATATATATATATATATATATATATATAATATTTTGCACGATGATATTACAGTAATTTATATAGCAAACTTAAAAACACTTTTTCTAAAAGTTAAGAATCCTAGCTTTTCTATCTCATGTACAAAATCTAAAAACGTTTTTGAAATTTTTTGTAAAAACAGTTTTGTCAATCACCGGATAAACAGTTTTGTTTTTTCTAAAAACAAAAACAAGGCTTTTTAATCCCAAACAAACGTAGCCTATATCAATAACATTGTATTCTTTTGAGCGTATGTTAGTTTTTGTTGTCGGTCCATTCCGAGTCGACTGCGCCCGCGGGGTCCCATGGCCGAGGGGCCAAAGACCGGTCTCATGAGCTCGGCCTCGGCCTCAGCTCGACCTCGGCCTCATGAGTTCGGCCTCCGCCTCATGAGCTCGACTTCGGTCTCATGAGCTCGGCCTCGGCCTCAGCTCGACCTCGGCCTCATGAGCTCACCCTCGACCTTAGCTCGACCTCGGCCTCACGAGCTCGACATCAGCCTCATGAGCTCGACCTCGGCCTCAGCTCGACCTCGGCCTCATGAGCTCAACCTCGGCCTCAGCTCGACCTCGGCCTTATGAGTTCGGCCTCGGCCTCATGAGCTCGACTTCGGTCTCATGAGCTCGGCCTTGGCCTCAGCTCGACCTCGGCCTCGTGAGATCGACCTCGGCCTTAGCTCGACATTGGCCTTAGCTCGACCTTGGCCTCACGAGCTCGACCTCGGCCTCCCGAGCTCGACCTCGGCCTCACGAGCTCGACCTCGGCCTCAGCTCGACCTCGGCCTCATGAGTTCGGCCTCAGCCTCAGCTCGACCTCGGCCTCAGCTCGACCTCGGCCTCATGAGCTCGGCCTCGGCCTCAGCTCGACCTCGGTCTCATGAGCTCGACCTCGGCCTCAGCTCGACCTCGGCCTCATGAGCTCGACTTCGGCCTCATGAGCTCGACCTCGGCCTCAGCTCGATCTCGGCCTCATGAGCTCGACCTCCGCCTCAGCTCGACCTCGGCCTCATGAGTTCGGCCTCGGCCTCATGAGCTCAACTTCGATCTCATGAGCTCGGCCTCGGCCTCGGCCTCAGCTCGACCTCGGCCTCATGAGCCCGGCCTCGGCCTCAGGTCGACCTCGGCCTCATGAGCTCGACCTCGGCCTCAGCTCGACCTCGGCCTCATGAGCTCGACTTCGGCCTCATGAGCTCGACCTCGGCCTCACGAGCTCGACCTCGGCCTCACGAGCTCGACCTCGGCTCAGCTCGACCTCGGCCTCATGAGCTCGACCTCGGCCTCAGCTCGACCTCGGCCTCATGAGTTCGGCCTCGGCCTCATGAGCTCGACTTCGATCTCATGAGCTCGGCCTCGGCCTCAGCTCGACCTCGGCCTCATGAGCTCGCCCTCGACCTTAGCTCGGCATCGGCCTCACGAACTCGACCTCGGCCTCATGAGCTCGACCTTGGCCTCAGCTCGACCTCGGCCTTATGAGTTCGGCCTCGGCCTCATGAGCTCGACTTCGGTCTCATGAGCTCGGCCTCGACCTCAGCTCGACCTCGGCCTCATGAGCTCGACCTCGGCCTTAGCTCGACCTCGGCCTCACGAGCTCGACCTCAGCCTCACGAGCTCGACCTCGGCCTCCCGAGCTCGACCTCGGCCATCCTATGCTATCCTCGGCCAAGCCTATGTTATCCTCGGCCACCCTATGCTATCCTCGCCCGAGCCTAGGCTATTCTCGGCCAATGGCCGAGCCTATGTTATCCTCGGCCAAGGGGCCCACCAATGACCCCTTGGTCGCCTATAAATACAAGAAGCCCACCGTCTTCAAAAGGTAATCCATTTTTGAGTCCCGAAACACTGTAGAACTCATACTTCTCTCGTTTCACTCATCCTTGGCCTCTCACCCTCTAAATCCTCTATACTCCACCTCAATCCCACTAATGTTGAGCGTCGGAGAGGTAAACAGAGGCACCCCCTCTGTTTTCCCTTCTTAGCTCACGGTTCTCTCATCTTTTCCAGGTGGGCCGGCGAGCTCAAACACCACTGACAGCTAAGGGAAGACTCGGGACACCGAGTCCGACACGCTCGAGTCGAGGCGAGACCACTTGGTCCGGCCTCGGGTCTAACCGCCTGCGACTCCTAAATCGTTGTCCGAAAAACAGCGACAACAGTTTTATATTTTCTTTATTAGTTTCTCTTTGATATTTATTTTCCTTCACCTCATATGTGTCTTCATATTTCATTGGAAAGCGAACGCAAGTCTTATTTACCCATGAAAGTCTAATCAATGTACAAAATAATTTTTTTGCATTTTATTATTCGTTTATTATTTTTAAGGATTTTTTCTTAATTGTCGGTTTCTTTGGTGTCCATTGTTTACAAATCTTGACAACACAAATTAACCTCTACAAATTTTACTTGTTATTATCATTATAATATGCTAAAATCATTCGCGCGTAGCGCGATGCTAAAAAACTAGTAACTTAAGATATCAGAGAGATAAGATCAAGGTGCCAAGTCATTCCTGTGGACAGGTTTGAATTAGGAAAGTTCGATCCTCCTAAAATATTGTAAATTCTACGATGTATTCAGTGACTTCTTTCATAAGTTATTAGTTGGTTCCTTCTTGATGTGAACATTTGATGTTATTAGTAAAATTTGGATAGTCCTTCGAGGTCATACTCGTATTAACATTAAAAAACTACGACATTTGTATTATTTGACGATGCTAAATTATTAGAATAGGTAGTATTCAATCGAATATTTATGGTGAGTTGAGGTCTCTCAAGTGACTTATTTTTGTAAATTAGTTGACAAAAGAGACAAACAAGTACACAGATATTACAATATTGACAAATCATATATATATATATATATATATATATATATATATATATATATATATATATATATTAATAAATGAGTACTGTATTTATAACAAGAATGGATGGTGTGATGTGACACTGCTGGCGACGCAAATTTAATAATTTAACGGACCTCCGACGATGATAGTCTCATCACTCATGATCTCTCGTTATTTGCTATTTGACTTTTAGTATATTTTTTTTTAATATATTTATGTAATTTGACTAGGAAAAAATAGCTTTACTTGGTGTAGGTTCAATATATCTTCGTCAAGATATGGGATTCACTTCATCTTACTCGTAGAATTTTAAAGCTACATTTGCCAAGTGATTAACTAGTTGAAAAAAGTAATTTTCAAGATTTTATATTCTACACCAGGATATCTTTTTCCCTTTGTTATTTGTGTTGACTCTACTCTGGGGTATGCAGTTATAATAAAATAGATAGTCATCTAAGGATTTTAGAATTAATGATATTAGAAGATAACTCTAATAATATTAGTTCATGGAAGAGATAGAGAAAAATTCCATAGACTAAACCACTTGAAGCTTGGTAGCTAATGTTTTAATATTTTAAACAAATTAAATAGATAATTTTTGAAGATATGGCAATTAATTCAAAATTGACATTGTGATTCTATCGATTTATTTCGCAATCGATATTAACTAATAAATACCTTTATAAATTATTATTATTAATGATATTAACTTTCAAATATGGGAAGTTGAAGTTTTGAATGGGTGATTTTTTTTTTAATCAGTTGACTTTATATGTTTATGTATAGAAGTGGTTTTCCTCAATTTCAGTTACATTTTAAAATTATGAAAGTCAAATGAGAAGTTTGTCTTAATTATATATTTATTTTCCTTTTTCTTTTTTAATTTTAATTGGTAGCTACTAAGGGTAATTTTATTAAATGTATCTCATTTATTTTGGTTAAATGACTATTTTGTAATATATAACAAACGCTAACTATTTTACAAAGTTCATTTTCCAATTTGCCTAGTTAACTAGAGTACCCAAAGATAAATGTTTTATTTTTAGCCTGTAACCAAATTAATTGGAATCTAATTATCAAGTTTAAAATAAGATCAATTCTTCATGTTGTTTGAGTTTTGTTGTTTTTAATTTTTGACATACAAAAATGGTACAACAATTGCGCTACAGAGAACATTAAGTTTCAAGCACAACATGTGACGAGTACTTAGAATTTTTTAGGCATGATTGTCTCTAAATATATACGAATCTAGTTAAAGAGAAAAAATAAACTGAGGGTGATAGGTGAAACTTGGTCGTATAATTGTTTTGTTAGCCTCTATATCTTTGTTGTTTCGATTTTTTTTTTATAGAGCTGAGTTTGAAGATCACGAGGTGATCAAACCCATGATATGGTAATTATTTTGTAACTTTTGTGTTTCATGTGAGTGATGGTTCTTTATACAACAATTCAGGAGTTAGAAAATCGTTGAGCATGTGTTTTCGGACAATTATTATTTGAATCGTGATGTGGTCATATTTTCTAAGCTTAACTAGTATTTGACTTGTCAGCTTCTCTTCTTTTCAAAATTTCTGTTCGGGAGCTTTGGCTCTTACCTTATGAGCAGTTATTTCCTTTATTTGATGACCCTGGAGCCTATTTTGCTCAAATCTATATGTTGGATTAAATTTTTCTCGGACCTCCGAAGTGTTAGTTCGGTATGTATAATTTTGGAGACTAACACGAACTGAGTTAAAAAAGGATAATTTGTACTATAAACCTGAAATCTGTTGGAACATATAAATTAGATGAAATTAATCAACTATAAGATGAAATATAAAAATTTCTTATAGTTTACAACATGCAAATAAACAAGTTAAAACAGTCATATATAATAAGCAAATACATAGTTCATGAATTCATACCTCTTGATGCATATATGAACTCCTCCTATGATGACAAGTCGCTTTCATCTTTCCTTTCAGTGAATCACCACACAATGAAAGCTACTCAAAGAGCTAAAGTTAAAATATGAAACCAAACCAGGATTTGAGATCAATTAAATAATTTTGAGAGTAAAATGGAGCTGAAAAAAAAAATTGAAGTTCTGTATTTCGATCCAAATTGTAAAAATAGTCAATTTTTGTAATTAAAACATTCATTGACTAGTTTTGAAACTTAGTGCATTGAGTCCAGAGAGAATGTGATCCCCTTATATGAAATTAATGCTTAATCACATGGCAGTTCGAGTTCATTGCAAAAAAGAAATATGCATTTATGGGACAGTAAAAGTCAATTAATTACTATTAAAACAAAGTTCAAAAGCCAAACTTTGTCTACAATGTCTGCGGCAATATAAAATGGGTAATCTAACAACGTAGCCAATTTCAAACATGATTTTAAGGATGTAGCCAACGTTTGGTAAATTTTGTAATCTAAGCCATTTACAGAAATAAACGGTTAGAAAATATCGAAAATACCCTTATGTAACATAGATCATAGAAACTAAATACTAGCCAACGTTTCAGCCAGCCGAAATTTATCGTGCGTAAAATAAACGGAAATGAATTGAAATTAACAAAGTAGCGGAGATTAACAAAAAAATAGAAAGAAATAAATGTCAATAACCAACTTTACCAAATATAGATTTTTTTTTTAAATTCTAAATATATACACGTGTATTAACTTCGAAAATTCGTATTGAAAATTTGATCGGCTTGTGAATAACACCGTATTAAAGGAAAGGAAAGAAATATCAATTGATAACACCATCGACCTCTACCTCCACATATGTAAATTTACCATACTTAACATAAATTAACAAAGTAGCGGAGATTAACAAAAAATTAGAAAGAAATAAGAAGGTTGTGTTTGGTAGTTAACTCAAAAAGTTTTTTGTTTTCTGTTTTCTAATTTTTGTAGTTGTATTGAAAAACTGTTTTGTAGTTGTTTGGTACAGTTTTCATTTTTGTTTTTGAGAAAGTGAAAAAACTGAAAAAAGTGTTTGGTATAGTTTTCATTTTTGTTTTTGAAAGAATGAAAAGAGAAGATGAGGAGAAAGAGGAGAGAAGAGAAGAAATTTTTTTTCAAAAACACCTTTTATTTGTTTTCAGTTTTCTTTACTTTTTTCCAAAACAACTTCAAAATTTTTTGAAATTTTTTTCCAAAAACACTTTACCAAACATGTTTTCAATTTTTGTTTTCAATTTTTTCAACTCAAAAACTAAAAAACAGTTTTTGAGTTGCTTACCAAACATGGCCGAAAACGCTCAATAACAAACTTTGCCAAATATAGAATTTTTTTTAAAATTCTAAATATATGTACGTGTATTAACTTCGAAAATTTTGGTTGATCAAACGTAGGCTACAAGTTTTGTAAGCAAATTCTAATAGAGGATATTATAGTAATTAATATCTTACATAATTAAGACAGGTCATCATTTTTTGCTAAAGTGAAAATTTGGACGAAACGTTGGCTAGATTACAATTTCAACATTTCAGGTGGCTTAGTTCCACTAATTTTTCATATAAAATCCACCAAACCCTTCCTAAGACGAAGTACGAGAGAAAAAGGAAAGCCCCCACGGCTATGAACGTACACGTCCAATCTAGTGCTATTTTTACATACAGCTACAAGCATAGTAAATTAGTACAACTTGTAAAATACAACCAAAATTGAAGTTCTAAACCAAAAAATCAATCCACTACTACAAAAGTTCGTGAAAAATTTCCACGGCGAACATTTTCCTTTTGCGGAATCTAGTGTTGTGAAAAGTTAAAAAAAAAAAAAAAAAGTAATTCCAACTATTAATGACCAATAATCAGGGTGGCAAGAATTTGAGAAACGTCTTTCATGGATGGCCGAGAGTATGGATTTTCTTGTACGCATCGAGTTGCAAGCTTTAAGACACAAACGAGTTGATCGAAAACTTGAGCCGCCGGAGGTGGAAGGCGATCGTCCACAAAATCCGTCCATTGTGACGAAATGGACGAGGCGAGATCGCCCGGGTGTCGTCCTTTTATCACTTCAAACGCCAACACTCCAAAACTATACACGTCACCTTTTTCAGTCACCTTCATCGTGTAAGCAACCTCTGCGTGTTTCAAACATGTATAATCACAAGGTATTACATTACATGAACCTCCTATCCTAATAGGGAAAAAAAATTGTAGTATTAATTCATTTCTAAATTGTTACTCTTTTTTTCATCCAATGACATTATGTATTTTTTTTCTGTTACAGTGAAATCATTTTTAATTTATTTAATATCAGTGAAATCTTCCTTTGATGGGTGTCCCTTTAATCAAAATAAATCAAAGTCATAATAAAAAATTTACAGTTAAAAAAATTAATAGAAGCTTAAAATAATAAATAGATAAGCATAAACAAATATATATTTATAACATTATAAATATTACTTTTGCGATGTTAGTTTTATTTAAAAAAAAACACTACCCATTACAAGTATATATCAGATGTATATCAACGGAATAATATGGAAATTAACAAATAAATGATAGTTACGTACCGGGAGCGAAATAGCCAAAAGTACCAGCAATGGCAGTCCAATTAGACGACCCTTTCTCCAGAATTCTGGCCGTACCAAAGTCGGAAATGCAAGCTTCGAAGTCGTAATCAATCAATATGTTTTTGCTCGAAATATCTCTGTGAACGATCGGCGGCGATATACCGGAATGCATGTACGCCAATCCATCAGCCACTCCTCTGATCACATTCACTCTCTTCGCCCAATCCAATTCCCTCGCTTTGCTCTCATCGCCCAGAATCGAGCCCAGACTTCCTCTCTCGATATAGTCGTACACCAAGAACGAATTCCTCGCGTGGCTGCAAAATCCGTGAAGCTTCACTATGTTCCGGTGCCTAATCTTCGTCAACGCTCTTATCTCGCTCGCGAAGTCCTTCTGCAGAGACCTCCGATTCTCGCACGCCACGTGTAGTCTCTTCACGGCCACGATTAGGGTTTCCGAGCTCATCGCTGCCTTGTAGACGCTTCCGAACCCTCCTGTTCCGATGCAATAAGCGGAATCGAAATCCTCCGTCGCTCTTATGATCTCCTCGTACACCAATTTCCCGTCGAAGCACGTCTCTGAAAGGAGTGGCTTTTCCGAGAACATCTCGATGATTCCGTCTTCTTCTGGTTCCACGATGGGACTCTGTTTTCTGCGTTTTATTACGAGCGCGTAAACCGTGACGAAGACGGCGAATGTGAAGGCTATTGCGAGGATAGGGAACGCGACGAGGTAAGCGAGTTTGACTTCTTTGCTCTGATGGTGTTTTGAGGTTGGAGCGTGGTTGCAGAGCTTTAGGGCGGTGATGACGTCACTGCACAGTCCTCTGTTTCCTTCCAGGGCTTCAATGGGAGCGTTTAGAAATGCTTTGTCGTTCGGAATCGGTCCCGAAAGTTGGTTCTGCGATACGTCCACGAATAGTAGTCCCGGGATTTCGTTGGGGATCGAACCGGAGAGGTGGTTGTGAGACAGATTCAGTGTCAACAAGCTTTGTAAAGAGTCAAATTCCGAGGGTATTTCCCCGGTGAGAATGTTGTGGCTCAGATCAAGCGCCGAGAGATGGCCTAGATTTCCCAACTCCGTCGGGATTTCGCCGCTCAGCATGTTGTTGCTCAGATTCAAGTAGAACAGGTTTTGCAAATCGGTCCCTATGTTCGCCGGGATCGAACCGATCAGTCCGTTGGAGGAGAGATCGAGCGAGTCGAGCTTGGTTAGCGAGCCGATCTCTGGAGGAATGTTGCCCGAAAGTTGATTCCCATTCAAGTCTAATTGAACCAAAGAAGAAAGGTTTCCGAATTCACTGGGGATTTCTCCGGACAAGCGGTTCGAAGAGAAATCGAGTATGAAAAGTTGGGACAAGTTTCCAACCTCTGCAGGTATTGCACCTGAAATGTTGTTCCCGGCGACCTGAAACGTTCCAAGGTTTTTAGAAAATCCCCAACTACTCGAAATCTCGCCGTAGAACTTGTTATTGCTCAGATTTATGTAATCCAAGTCCGGATAGACCCCAAAGCTCTCGGATATGTTTCCGGTGAGATTGTTGCCGTCTAATCGGACCCTGAACAAGCTTGTGCAGTTTCTGAGGCTTTTGGGTAACGGACCCACGAAATAGTTACTGTTGGCCGTGAAATTCTCCAGCAATCCATGGTGACATATCTTGTCCGGCAAGTAACCGGTGAAGTAGTTTCTGGCCACTCGAAAAACCCGCAATTTCTTTAGGTTTTCGATGGAACGAGGGATCTCGCCGTGGAGCTTGTTGTCGCGAATGTAGAGAATCTCCAACTCGGTTAGATTTCCGAGCGACATGGGAAGAAAACCGGTGAGTTGATTCTCCCATAGCTCTAGGCATACGAGGTACTTTAGTTTGTGGATGTTTGGTGAGATTGGGCCAGAAAGCTTGTTTCGCTGGAGATGAACGTATTTGAGGCTCGATAGATCGTAGAAGGATTCTGGGATTGGACCGAAAAGGTTGTTTTCGGAGATGGACAACACTTCAAGACTTTTTAGCTCTCCGAAAGTTTGAGGGATTGGACCTGTGAGATGGTTGTTGTCCATGTAGATCTCAGCCAGGTTGGAAAGATTCCCGAATTCTGAAGGAATAAGGCCAGAGAGAGAATTGTTGTTGAGACGTAGGTATGTCAGATTGCTCAAACTTCCCAAGGAAGTGGGAATGTAATCACTCAGAAAGTTGTTGCTTAATAAGAGCTTGGAGAGAGACCCCAAACCGCCCATTTCTTGAGGAATTGAACCACTGAGTTTGTTGGTGGAGAGGTCGAGGTGAGTGAGTTTGGCGAGAGACGAGATTTGTGGAGGGATTTTTCCGAAGATCGAGTTTGAGCTCAGATCGAACAGCTCGAGATCGGGGAAGGAATTAAACGAAAGATCGTGAAGCGTACCTTTCAAGCCACATTTTTTTAGGGTGATTGTGGTGACGCTTCCGTTCGCGTTGCAAGCGATTCCGAACCAATTTTTGCAGGGATTTTTGTTTTCATGGATCGAAGAATGGAATGAATTATTCCGAAACTCCGAAACGACCCACGAAGTTTGGATCGAAACTGGGACATTTTCAAGGCTGGCTTTCCATTCAAGAAGAGCCAGAGCTTCTTCATTAGTAGTGGTAAGAGGTCTACTACTAGTGGCGAATCTGATTACAAAAAACAGCGTAAATAAAGTAGTGAAATAATTAACTTTCTGTGAGTTTGATGTCCCCATAGGGCTCCTATGAATTGAATATGATTAATTGTTCACAATCTCTTTGCCTTATCATTCTTTGTAGGTGAAG